>NC_073232.2:58446060-58749090 GCF_029281585.2 Gorilla gorilla gorilla | reverse complement strand
ATGAACATCAACTCCGGTAGAAAACAGGCTCTGTATTTTTTCCATCTTTCCTCAACTACTTATCTGTGCCTTTTGCCCCTTTGTCTAGGGACTGTTCAGAAAGCAAATTCAAGTTTCCAGGAAGGTCCCTACAGCTAAAAAATTATCCCTGGTGGTTCTGTTGCAGGACTTTTCTTTACTTCAGCTAAAGATGGGGTTCTTTGTGCCATGGCCATGAAAATTTAGCCTTACAGACAATTTCAGTGGTGGGAAAGACAGGGTTTTATTGGGTGAAAAGGAAGAAAAGGGAGAAACGGGGACTCTCACAAGGCCAGAGTCACTGCTAGAGCTCTTTCTGACTAGCCATTCGAATCCCAGGTTCTACACAGGAAAACGAGGGGCCAGGCTCCTTCCTGCTTCAAAGGACACGAACTTCCTGAGGCTCCACCCCAGAGTGCAGGCAGATTGGAGTTTTCCCAGGAACATTCTCCAACCTGGCTGTTAGAGTTCTGTCATATATGTTACTTCTAGGTCACAAAATGTGGCTTTGTGGGGGGATGCTTGACAACAAATTATCAGATTTCTGTCAACTTCATTTAAAAACTTTTATAGAAATTTTACATTGACTCAAAATTCAAATGTGATGTCACAAAATTCCTCTTGGTGTATTACAGTAGGTAGCTAATCAGATATGAACAAGGCAATAGAAAAACCCCCTCCCACTGCCCCTTCCACAAACAGAAATGTCAGGTGACGATCAGGTGATGGTCAAGTGGTTGTTAACTGTCTATCTAAAATAATAATTGTTCGCAGCTGGCACCAGGGAAAGGTTAACCCCCCCCCAAAAGATAGAGAAAATCCAAAGCTGGTGATCAGTAGCTTCCCAGTAAGATTTCAGGAGTTGGGTGAGTGGGCTCATCTATGCACACTAAGAGGCTAAATGGCGGAATTTAACTGATAAATAAATTCCTAGAGACATTCGGCTGGTAAGGGAAGAACACCTCAAGTGAGTTTGTGTACAATTCCAGTAAACACTCTGTGCATGCTTCCCTCCCAAGTGCTAGCAGAGGCCACTGTACATGTGAACAGCCCACCCCAAGGGAAGAATCGGGGGGAAGAAACACAAAATGGCAGAAGTATGCCAATGTATAAAACCCCAAATCAAAAGGTCAAACTGTGGTCTTGATCTCTCAAATTGCCTGCCTGCTCCTCTTCCACGTGTACTTTATTTTATTTTCATTCCTGCTGTTGACAAAAGGAGTCAAACTCTGTACAGTACATGAAGATATTTATTCTGAGCCAAATATGAGTGACCATGGCCCATGACACAGCCCTCAGGAGGTCCTGAGAACTTGTGCCCAAGGTGGTCAGGGTACAACTTGGTTTTATACATTTTAGGGAGGCATGAGGCATCAATTAAATACATTTGAGAAATACATTGGTTTGGTCCAGAAAGGCAGGACAATTCGAAGCAGGGACTTCCAGGTAATAGGTAAATTTAAACACTGTCTGGTTGACAATTGGTCAAATTTGTCTAAAGACCCAGGATCAATAGAAGGGACATTTTCAGGTTAAGATAAAAGATTGTGGAGAACAAGGTTCTTTTGAAGTCTAGTCGCTGCCCTTAGAGAAAATAGATGGTAAATATTTCCTATTCAGATCTTTCAAAGGTGCTAGACTCTCAGTTAATCTCTTCATGATTGGGAGGGACTAGAAGAAAAAGATCTAGCTATGATTAATAGAGATTCTTTACAGGTGCAAAATTTTCCCCACAAATGACGGCTTTGGAGGGCCATTTCAGTATATGGCAAAGAAATGTGTTTTGGGGTAAAATATTTTGATTTTCTTTTTTTGTTACATAATGTTATGCCAGAGTCAGATTGGAAAGTAAGTCACAATATATAGGGTTAAATAAAAACCATCTAATGATAATTTATGGTTTGTAGGGCACGACTACCCAAACCCCTAGATAAGAACTTGGGCAATATAAGAAAAATCAGAATTTAGTCTTCACTGCTATAAAGCTTTCTAATAAACTTTTACTTCTGCTCTAAAACTTGCCTCTGCTTCTTTTTCTGCCTTATGCCCGTCAGTCAAATTCTTTTTTCTGAGGAGGCAAGAACTGAGGTTGCTGCAGACCCCTATGGCTTTGGCATCAGTAACAAGTGCACAGGAGATAGGGTAGTTTGGGAACTGTAAAACTCATGTGGTATGTCACCTGTGGGTGCTGTTTATCAGTTAGGCACCGCAGGGTCATGTTACAAGGTGACATAATTTAAGGTTAATTTGGCAATAGTACCTACATGTGTATAAAACTCTGAGATAAGGAAAGCATTTAATAATTTGCTATTATATAACAATATTGGTCCTTAAGTTTTAAATTTGTAGCAAAATATTTTATCAATATTAAGGAAGTATAGACTTTGTATTTTTTTAGGTAAACTATTATAGACTATTACAGAATAGTTTTTTTTCATTTACAGAAAAGTTTTGAAGATAGGAAAGAATGTTCCCATACATCCAGCTTCCTCTATTGTAACATCTTATATTACTATAGTACATGTGTCAAAACTAATGAACCAATATTGATATATTATTATTTAAACTCCATAGCTTATCCAGATTTCCTTAGTTTTTAACCTCTTTTTTCTGTCCCAGGATCCCATCCAAGATACCACACAAAGGTTACTTGTTGTGTCTTCTTAAGCTCTTTCTGACTCTGACATTCTGTGGCAGGCCAGGTTTCCATTAGCAGCTAGAGCAGCCAGTTTCCAAAACCCTTCACTACAATTCTGACGAATGCATACGTTAAACGTTAAAGAACTGGATAAACTGGTGCCTGAGTACAAGGGCTGAAATGTGAAAATAAACCCATTAACACCCCACATAGGTTTTCTCAGACCCTAAAGTCCGATCGAATAATAAAAGCAGGGCCAGGCGTTGTGGCTCACGCCTGTAATTCTAGCACTTTGGGAAGCCGAGGTGGGTGAATCACCTGAGGTCAGGAGTTTGAGACCAGCTTGGCCAACATGGTGAAAGCCTGTTTCTACTAAAAATACAAAAATTAGTTGGGCGTGGTGGAGGGCACCTGTAATTCCAGCTACTTGGGAGGCTGAAGTAGGAGAATTGCTTGAACTGGGGAGGCGGAGGTTGCGGTGAGCAGAGATCACACCATTGCACTCCAGCCTTGGTGACAAGAGTGAAACTCTATCTCAAAAAAAAAGAAAAGAAAAAGAATAATAAAAGCATTCTTACACATACACCTAGTACAAGGGCCCACTTATGATTAAGAAACTTTCCAAGGCTCTAGAGGAAGCTTTCCATACCCTAGACCTTAGTTAAATATTAGATACAGAATGAATGAAACACTCTCACTTTAGGTGCACTGCCACAGGTAGGCATAGAGCTTAAAATGTATATATACACTGGAGAAAAACATAACTTTGAGTTGGTCTGGTGAGTTACTCTGATCTTCTCCCTGAAACCAGTTGCAGAAATAAACTCCCTTCTTTTTCAATCTGTCTGCATGTTGTTATTGGACCAAGAGAACAAGCAGCCCAAGCTAGTTTCACCTGGGAACAGTTTCCTCAGCCTTTCCTTGTTTTTCATGATCTTGATAGTTTTGAAGAGTAATGGTCAGATATTTTGTAGGATATTTTATCCCTCAACTGAAGATTTGTCTGAAGTTTTTCTTATTATTACATCGGGGTTCTGGATTTTTTGAAGGAAGACCGCAGAACTGGTGTCAGTCTCATTATATCTTATGAAGGACACATGTTATCTTAACCTTAATCACCTAGCTGATGTATTAATAGAATTTGTCAGCTTTTTCCACTATTAAACTATACCCCACCCTTGTGATCATCCTGCAGAAGCAGGAGAAAATCCTGCCGAATTTGTTTTGAAGAACAGACTGATAACAACACACATGCCTAGAGGTTATGGAACGTTTTATACTTGAGGTTTCCATGGAAAACTTCAAGCAAAATCAAAATGGATTGAGAGAGCAATAAAAGGAGACTGGCTATCTGGGGTTTTTATTGTGTTTAGGGGTGAGGTCAAAAACAGCTCCGGTAGTACGGGCTTGCGTGGATTGAAACCTCTGCCTGCATCAAAGAAGGGAGCACCCAGGCTTTCTTCTCAGGTGGCCCATGTGTGAGATTTAAAGGAAAGAGGAAGGGATGAGGCCTAAAATCTGTCAACAGTCAAACATCAAAAAAATGGTTTCAGACTCCTCATCACACCCCCCTTCCATACTGTAATCTGGAAGGAAGTAATTCTATGCAGCTCACACTTAAGAGGTAAAAGTATTCACTTCTTTGGTGGGAGTTGTGGGAGATTATCTACATAAATTATTTGAAATTCTGCTGCACAGGAGACATGTCTATTTATTTATCCAAATATTTATTTATATCAGCTCAGATCCATGAGTATTTATTCATGGTTCATGGTTATTTCTACTTTGGTTTATAATCTAATGCAACAATATTAATTTTTTTGGCTGAAGCTGTTCCAGTTTTGGCCATTTGGAACTCTTTAACTTGGCTACCTTGTCTCTTTGACAGACCCCCATAGGCTTTGTTTTTTTTCTTTATCTGTTAAGCACTTTCTTTTTCTGTGTCACTATAATTATGCTCTAGACTCATCATATATATTCCCTGCCCAGCCCTAGCGCCAGCCAATTTTCCAGGGAGTTCTAGTTCCTTTTATTGGGGTGTGGAAATAGAAACCAAGATTTAAATGGGTATTATTTATTTTTAATCCTAAATTCACTGAAGATGAAACAAGCTCCACAGGGCTTTGTGGAGCCTCTGTGGAAAAAAGAGCCTCTTGTTATGAAGTGGGAAAATTAATATTCCAAATGATGAGAGTGAAACCAGTTCAGAGGAAATGAAGACCACAAGATTTCTTTCTGGTTACTTTGCCATATGACCTCTCATATACTGAGTTGAGTTTTATAGTCATAATCGATGGTGAAGTACAAAACCACACTGTATTATCTGTAGAAATGTACTGGCTAATAAACCAACACAACCTTCAAAGTCTAAGTGGCATTTACAAGCAAAACAAAGAAATTCATTTAGAGCAAAGCAAATATTTGAAAGAAATAATAAGGAATTAAAGACAAGTAAATATTCAATATTTCAGATATAAACACAGTGACTTATAGGCTTTTCATGAAGTATCAACTGTGTAAAAGTTGCTGAAATCTTAGTGGAAAACTATCAAATATACTTGCTTGGATACTTTTTAATGAACCATAACAGGGTAGCTCAAATACAACCTTACAATGATACCATATATATCTAGGAAGTGGTTAATGATATAGAACATGAATGTGTAGAACAAATTAAGTGAGAATTTTTCATGGCAACTTGATGAAAGCACAAATATCATTAATATGGAAACTTGTTCAGTGTGTGTTGCATTTTAATAGAATAGTGATATGGAAAATTATGTTATGAAGCTTAATTTACAACAAACCAACCAGTTCTGAAATGTGTTGAACTTTGAAGGATTACAGTGTTAAAAAACGTAATTTGGAATTTAAGAGTGGGTAAGAGTGTGTTTTGATTTCAGGACTTTATTATATTAAATTACATATTATTATATATAATTATATACATATTAAGTGTATTTAATTTCAGGATTTTATTATATTAAAATGAAAATAAAGAGTTCTTTGTTCTTTGGAAGACCTCTAGGAAAAAAATAAAGTTCGTAAATATTGATTCTTACAAATAAAACTACTTGAAAATAAAATCAAAAAACTAAACTCAGGTTTAATGGTCTCTGATGGAATGCTGGAGGTTAGAGCTTGTGCTAAAATGTAAATCAATACACTGTTTCGTTTGTGTAGAAAAAATTTACTAGGAAAAATAACATGTTAGTTAAATTCAACAGTGTGCTGAGTGATGTAGTGAAAACTGTGATATACTAAAGAACAATTAAAAGCTCGATTTGAGATATGACACTACTATTTCAATATGTGGAAATTCATCACAAACAATGGTTATTGCACATTTAGTTAATTATCAATGGGAAAAATTCTGCCATAAAATTTTCAGGAACAGAAGAAACTCTTAGAGGTTAAAGAGGTGAGTTAGATATCCAAACCGATTAACAAAACAGTTTACATTTTATTTTCCATCAAAAGAAGGCTCACATATATGAAATACATGGATCCAGAATTAATTTATTTCTTCAAATGAATAATTTAAGTTATAACTGTGTAGAATGAATGATTGGAACAGCTTACTGAAAAATAATTGAAGATGAAACTTGAAAATACAGAATTATTAAGTAGAATAAGCCAGACACGGAAAGAAAAACACTGCATAGTATCATTTTTCTCACTATTTTTAACGTTTGTAGATCAAAGTAGCCAATACATAGGACAAAGAAGTCTAGAGACAATGTGCAACATGAGAACTTAAGTTTTAACAAAATCATATTGCGTTAGGGATTTTAAAAAAATAGATTTTAGCTGCTCTTGTCACAAAAGTGTAACTATTTGAGATGTTAGGGATGTTTACCTGCTTCACTATAGTAACCATTTTACTAATATATGTATTCCATAACATCATGTTGTAAAACTCACATATACACAATACAATTTATTTCAAATAAGAAAAATACTCATTTTTCCCTTCATTTAGAATAAATTTTTAAAATGATTAACTTGAGTCATTTTAAAAATAACTCAAGTTATTTTTAAACTTGAGTTTAAAAGGCTGCTATTTTTAAACTTGAGTTTAAAGGCTGCTAAGATTGCCTTTAATATCTGTTCACATTCCTACTGAGATGCTTTGGAAAGGCTGCATTCTCTATTGTGAGTATTAATAAAAACAATCCTACAAAATTGATCTATTTTGTTCCCCTTAAAATAGTATTATTATCAATCCAACCTAGCTAAATAAGATGGCAAGCAAATTTACTTGTCACATTAAAAATTTATATACTGACACATACAGTGTTTGCTTAAAGTTTCTCCATAAGTTTTTATGTGGCCTCTGCATTTCGTCCGTAATTTTGTTGCTAAATTACAATTACAGAAGGACAAAAATAAGTTATGAGTTCAATACTAATTTTCTGTATTAACCACCAATACACACATTTTCAATGAACAGTGTGAATACATTTGAATTATTTTATTCTTTTTCCTATTAATGATTGTTTTGTCTATATTTGTTGAAATACATGTCATGTCTGTTTAGTGTCATATTTGAAAGGACTTGCATTTTGTATATCTTTTTCTTTCTTCTAAAAATTTATTTTTATTGTAGTTTTACAAAAGTCTTAAAAAAAGGTAAAATTAAAAATGATCCTTTACCCAGGATAATTTTGAATATCTAGTCTAGAATTTCTTAGTTTTTCTCCATCATTGGCCTTGAGCTGGGGATGTATAGTAATCAGTCTCTACAATAACCCCCCAATTATCCCTGTGCCCTGCTATTCACACCCTTGTGTCATCATCTTCTCTGAGTATGGGCTGCACTCACTGATCCCTTCTAACATACAGAATATTATAGAAGGGATAGAATTTCACTCCCAAGATTTGCTAATATTGTGGCTTCCTATTGAGATGTGCTAATACTGGGCTCCTTTGGCTCTTTGTTGCTGGCTCTGAGGGAAGCCAACTGCCATGTCCCTCACTGATGTGAGGTACCCTATGAAAAGGTACTCTTAAGCCTACCAATGGTCATGTGAGTTAGCTCAGAAGGAGATCCTATTGAAGTTGGAAGTATCAAACATTTGGGGCCCTTTTTTTATGGTAGATGATTAGAACTGCTCTCCTCTACTGCTAAGTATACCAAAACAACAATCTCCTTATACTATGTTATTTTGACTTTCAATTCCTTATTTTCTTATTTAAACAGGAAAGATCTCATTACCTTTATTGGTGATAATGACTGTCTATCTTCTTAGATAATTTACAAATGGCAAAGGGATAAAGCAGACATAAAAATATCCTTAAGATAAATTAGGAGAATATTTCTAAAATGTTCTTTTTTGGGAAAAACAAGACATTGTTTCTATAACTTTAAAAAACATAAAAGATGAAATTTCAAAGTTAGAAAAAAAGTTTTCTTGTTACATCCTATTATCTTTTACAGAAATTCATCTGCTAATCAGTTTTACGCATTCTGAATTTATATGAGTCAATTTTTAGGACAGGAGATGAGGCCTATTATTCTTATTCCATTATAAAAAGATAGAGACAAAGGGAAGAATAAAAATATAAGACTTTTTGGAGTTTAAGATAAAAATATTTGATATGGAATAATTGAAATGTTAACACTGTAATTTTTTAAAGTACATGAAAACGTCCTTATTTCTTAAATAATGATTAGACAATTGGATGAATACTGGAATAACTTAAACACTCGAGGGATTTCTAAATAGTGTACCTCTTTCTCTTTTTATGAGTTTTTCATAAAATTATATTTTTAATCAACTCAAACATATTGAAATCAATTGTATTATAAGATATACTCGGTATTTGTTTTCAAATTTGTATATATTTTTTAGGTTATCAACATGGCAAACTACTTACTTTGGTAATATTTTTTATAGTGAACCTTTTTTGAATGTGACTTTAGTTTCTCAATATGTCAGCAAAACTGATACATTAGGATTTGACACTTCTTAGAGAGCATTCTCTCTTTTATAAGAGCAGGCTTTTCTCTAGTTAGAACTTACTTATTAAGCTTCCAAAATTAGCTCACTCTTTGCCATTAGAACTATGTCAAAATTCTCTATTATTTTTATAGTTATCCAATATGTATTGAAGAAAGAGAATTATTTCAAGTTGCTATTAGTCTAATTTTTCTAGACTTAAATGTAGTTCAAGAAAAGCCAGTTTGAATAATGGCAGAGTTAAGAACAGAATATTCCTGTGTAGTCAGGCATGAATCAAAGTCTACATGTCAATTACATTTCCTTCTTTCTGTTGCTGCATCTGACTTCTCCATCATGCATGTTATAAATATAAGACTATGGCCTGAATTCTTTTATTTTCAAATATTTATTTTCATTCTGAGCCAATCCAAGTAACTTCAAAAAACATTTTTCCTGATTGCTTCAGATTACATGCATCTATGCCTTCTTAACTTCAATATTACTAGATTGAATCCATGCAATTCAAGAGGAAGAATATTATACTACATTTATGTATTAGTTTATCCTTTCATTTAACTAACATTTTTTGAGTGCTAATCCATATTCCTTAAAATGATAGCACTTGTCTCATGAGGGATTTGGAAATGGATAAATCAGTGATAGGTAGAGTTTATTTTTTAATTTTAATTTCCAAATGAGTCTTTCAAGATAGTTTTCTAATCCTGATAAAATACAAACTTGATAGTTGCCAGGGTTTGAATATGTCCCCCCAAAAAAGCATATGATGAGAATGTAATTCCCAATGCAACAGTATTAGGAGGTGGGGTTTAATCAGTAGTGAATAGGCTATGAGGGCAGAGTGAATGGATTAATGCTGTTATCAGGAAAGTGAGTTTGTTATTGCTGGGGTGTCCCCTTTTAGTCTCTCTCTTACCCTCCACCAGGAGGTGACACAGTAAGAAGGTCCTCACTAGATGCCAGTACCTAGATCTGAAACTGCCCAACCTCCAGAACTATAAGCCAATAAATGTGTTTGTTATAAATCACCCAGTCACAGATGTTTTGTTATAACCTCATAATACAGAATAAGAGAATAGTCAAATGCCAATTCATGAATATCTACTAGTTATCTGACACTGTGCTTAATGATGAAAAATAGTCTATTTGGGAATATTCTAGTGCTCTTGGTATGCAGAAAAATTAAAATACATGAAATAACAAAAATAATACAAGGTATAATTTTAGGATCTTAAAATATGTTTTTGCCAGAGTTCGAGCCAAAAGTTAGAGGTTTTTTATTAATCCTCTGTGAAACATCAATATGGCAAGAGATCACAGAATAAAAAACTCAGTAGAAGAGTTGGTTCATGTATTTTAAAGGTCAGGTGGGTCTTTCAAGATTGGATTCCTAATCCTGATAAAATGTGAACTCAGGAAAGCCTTTCTACTTTGAAACCCAGAAAGACCGGAACTTGATCCTTAATATTGTTTTAATTTCTGTGAAATGTATAATGAAAAAAATTGAGGTTAGACACTTTAGATAAAATATATAAAGATAATTAACTGGTACTATGAGTCTCCAAAAGTCTTTCAAAAATGCCTGCCAGTCAATACAAAAGGATTTTTTTTTCCCTGAAATCCATGATTCTAGCGGCTTTTCAATTTTGGTTTGGTTCCTGACTGAAAAAGAAGAAACAAAATTCTTAATAGTTTTCAGAGATATATAATATTAAATATAATTAGGTAAACAATAATTTATTATCCCTTTTGATAGACATGTATAATTGCTTTCTCTCTCTCTCTCTCTCTCACACACACCCCTAGGGAGTTTTTGAAATTGATTATTCATTGATTGATTTAACATGGGGCTTGTGGATATTTCCATAAAGATGAAAATTAAGAAAACACAGTATCCCTAAGTATTCATGAGGGATTGGTTCCAGGACTGCCTGGAAATAATACAGAATGTGAGATTTTCTAAATGACTGCGTTTCTCAAATCATTGTTATGATAGCAAAAGAAAGGGAGACTGTTATGCAAGAACATTCTCAGGGTGACCTTAAATCAAAAGTTTCCCCGCTTTCTGATTTACAGAAATACCTGTAGAATGTGGTGGTAATGCAACATCCTGAGATAAAAGAAGGATTAACCAGAAGATCCTCTGAATCTGTTCCAGTCTTCTCCATAGAACAAAGTGTCCCTCAGTGTTTAAACCAATGTGTCATATTGCCCCTGAGGTATATAAGCTGGGTTGTGCTGCTTTTGGGGGTCCCTTAGCTGTGGTGCAAGCAGGAAATTTACAAACAAGACTCCATCAATTCCAGGCCACTTTTCTGAGCTTTGGGGGAGTAGCTATCAATGATTTCCAGGTTTATATTGTCCCTGGCTGCCTATCTGTGAGTAAGACATCTGCTTCAAATAAGTTGTGTATATGACTTGTATTCTGTCTCACTGGTCCGAACCAAGATGGCAATGAGTGCAATAAACTTGCTTCAGATTTATGGGATAAAAGAGATTTAATGCAGTTCCCAAACCTGTATAAGATGTTGAACTTAATGGCACATGAACAGTGATTATTTGTACATTTTACTTCTAATCTGAAATAATACATATTTTGAGGAAATAATACATATTTTGAGAAAATAATAGCCTGAAAGATTCTCTTTTCTCTCAAATTCCTGCCACAACCCAACCACTCAAGTGATTTTTACAATTAGCAGAGAATAGGAAGGCCTCTGGGACCTTGAGGAGTTAGTGTGGGAGGGGTAGGTTGAGAGCATTTTTGCTTAGCGGAAGCCTAAGACTTCAGACTTTGGGTAGGAGTTTACCTTTCCATGGAGCTCTGCAGTTGCCTGGGAGAGACCCAGGATAGGAGAGGTTTGATGGCAAGCCTTTTTTCCATAGAAACCCCTTCAGAACAGAAATGTATAGTGCCCTGGTCAGATGGTTGTGCCCAGGAATAACACAGAGAGAGGGTTGAGTGTCGATCTGAGGTTGTCAAATCAACTGTACTTGATAAATTAGAAGTTTCCCTCACCAAAAGGAAAATCTCCAGCATGCTGTTTCAGTCATTGCTAGTTAACTACAGTATTTTCATCACTTGTCTGTCCTCTATTACTAGAGAGAACTCAGCAGTCTAAATTGCACAGATGTTCAATCCTATGCCTGCCGATATAAGCAAGCAAAGATGGATCACAAATTACATAAAGGGCACAGTAGGTTGAGGCATAAAGACTGGGCCAAATAAATTATTGCTCTTGCCAAATACTTCAAATAGGGACACCCTGGTCAATTTTGTATAAATGAAGCAATAGTTCAAGATTTAGGAAGAAATAACTGGCTCTCAAAGGTCAAGGTCAGCACAGATATGGTATTTATAAAGGTGAATAATTCAAGATGAGTCTATATTTCAAAACATACCTAAGTAACCATTCCAAAATATCCTGTGTGGAGAAATTGGACTTAAAATGTGGGAGTTTACCTAGTCCAATAGGTATGGGAACTAGGTTAAGACAAAATCAAGGGTAAAGAGAACAGAAATGGTACTTGGTGTACTCATACTATGAAATACATAAATTTGTTACTTTTCCCCTTTAAAGACTTTTTTTCCTCTGTGTACATAAGAACAAATATATATATAAATTTAATAGAATATTACCATTGAGATGGTTATTTCATTACTGATATGGTTTGGCTGTCTAGCCACCCATATCTCAACTTGAATTGTATCTCCCAGAATTCCTATGTGTTGTGGGAGGGACCCAGTGGGAAGTAATTGAATCATGGGGGCTGGTCTATTCCATGCTACTCTAATGATAATGAACAAGTCTCACACGATCTAATGGATTTATCAGGGGTTTCCACTTTTGCTTCTTCTTTATTTTCTCTTGCCGCTGCCATGTAAGTATCTTTTGCCTCCTGCCATGATTCTGAGGCCCCACCCGCCACGTGGAACTGTAAATCCAATTGAACCTCCTCCCAGTCTCTGGTATGTCTTTATCAGCAATGTGAAAAATGGACTAATACAGTAAATTGGTACCAGGAGTGGGGTGTTGCTGGAAAAATACCCAAAAATGTGGAAGTGACTTTGGAACTGGGTAACAAGCAGAGGATGAAACAGTTTGGAGGGCTCAGGAGAATGCGGGAAAGTTTGGAACTTCCTAGAGATCTGTTGAATGGCTTTGGTCAAAAGCGTGAAAGTATTATGGACAATAAAGTCCAGGCTGAGGTGGTCTCAAATAGAGATGAAGAACTTGTTGGGAACTGGGGCAAAGGTGACTCTTGTTAGGTTTTAGCAAAGAGATTGGCAGCATTTTGCCCCTGCCCTAGAGATTTGTGGAACTTTGAGTTTGAGAGAGGTGATTTAGTTGCATCTGGCAGACAAAATTTCTAAGCAGCAAAGCATTCAAGAAGTGGTGTGGGTGTTGTTAAAGGCATTCGGTTGTATAAGGGAAACAGAGCATAAAAATTTGGAAAATTTGCACCCTGACAATGTCATAGAAAAGAAAACCCCATTTTCTGAAGAGAAATTCAAGCCACCTGCAGAGATCTGCATAAGTAATGAGGAGCTGAATGTTAATCCCCAAGACAGCGGGGAAAATGTCTCCAGGGCATGTCAGTGGTCTTCACGGCAGCCCCTCCCATCACAGGCCCAGTGGCCTGGGAGAAAATGGCTTTGTAGGCTGGGCCCAGGGTTTCCATGCTCTGTGCAGCCTAGAGACTTGGTGCCCTGTGTTCCAGCCACTGAAAGGGGACAATGTAGAGCTTGGGCCGTGGCTTCAGAGGGTGCAAGCCTCAAGCCTTGGCAGCTTCTATGTGGTGTTGAGGCTGCAAGTGCCTGCAAAGTCAAAAATCGGCATTTGGGAAACTCTGTCTAGATTTCAGAATATGTATGGAAATGCCTGGATGCCCAGGCAGAAGTTTGCTGCAAGGGTGGGCACTCATGGAGAACCTCTGCTAGGACTGTGCAGAAAGGAAATGTGGGGTAGGAGCCCCCATACAGAGTCCTTACCTAGTGGAGCTGGGGCACCACCTAGTGGAGCTGTGAGAAGAAGGCCACCATCCTCCAGAACCCAGAATGGTAGATCCACTGACAACTTGCACCATTTGCCCGGAAAAGCCACAGACACTCAATACCAGCCCATGAAAGCAGCTGAGAGGGAGGCTATACCCTGCAAAGCCACAGGGGTGGAGCTGCCCAAGACCATGGGAACCCACGTCTTGAATCAGCATGACCTGGATGTGAGACATGGAGTCAAAGGAGATAATTTTGCAACTCTAAGATTTGACTGCCCACTGGATTTCAGACTTTCATGGGTCTTGTAGCCCCGTTGCTATGGCCAATTTCTCACATTTGTAATGGCTGTATTTACCCAATGCCTGTACCACCATTGTTTCTAGAAAGTAACTATCTTGCTTTTGATTTTACAAGCTTATAGGTAGAAGAGACTTGCCTTGTCTCAGATAAGACTTTTGACTGTAGACTTTGAGTTAATACTGAAAAACTTAAGACTCTGGGGGACTGTTGGGAAGGCATTATTGGTTTTGAAATGTGAGGACATGAGATTTGAGAGGGGCCAGAGGTGGAATGATATGGTTTGGCTGTGTCCCCACCTAAATCCCAACTTGAAATGTATCTCCCAGAATTCCCACATGTTGTCTGGGGGACTCAGTGGGAAGTAATTGAATCATGGGGGCCTGTCTTTCCAATGCTATTCTTGTGATAGTGGATAAGTCCCACAAGATCTGATGAGTTTATCAGGGGTTTCTGCTTTTGTTTCTTTTTCATTTTCTCTTGATGCCACCATGTAAGAAGTGCCTTTTGCCTCCTGCCGTGATTCTGAGGCCTACCAAGCCATGTGGAAGTTTAAGTCCAATGAAACCTTTTTTTCTTCCCAGTCTCAGGTATATCTTTATCAGCAGCATGAAAATGAACTAATACAGTCACATTTTAGGTAATGAAAAGGAAAAAAAGAAGAGCATGTAGATAAGGGTGAAATATTGCTTCTCCAAAGCAATTATTAAGACAAAAATGTTGTTTCCATATTTTAGTTAGAACTAATAATCATAATAAAATAAGTTTAGGCATATATACTATATAACTGAATAATATTGATGAGTAAAAACAGAATTGAAAGATACAGTTATTCACTTCCTTAAGCCTGTATTTTAAAGTGACAACTCCAAAGACCAAAGAATGGAAAGCAGAATTGTAGAATAGAATGGCAATATGAATAACAAGGGCTTACCTATTTTTTCAAGTTACCTAGTTCTTTCATGAATTAAAATGGACTGAAGGGTACTTAAAATGTATACCTCTCTGAAAAGAAAGTAGCTACTTTCAACACAGCATACCAAAGGAGTATTAAATATGGATTAAGGAAATATAAAAAAGATTAAACAAATAATTAATTACATTCCTGATAATTTTTACTACTTTTATCTTTAAATAAGTATAAATATTTACTTTTTTAAATATAAATTTTAGTAAATTTATTCAGGTTGAAGATAACTTGAAGACAGGCCTGGAAAATGTTAAAAATAGTAATTATTGATGAAATTATAATGAAATAGCACACTTATTAATGGCATTCATAATAACCTTGTCATTGAGAACAAAATAGAACAGTTTAAATTGTAAATATGAAAGTATAAAAAATTTTATTTATAAAGATAATATTATTAAGCTAATTTTTAAGGGAACATTTCTGAAGCTGACAAGTAAAATAGGAAAGCAATAGGATTAAATATACTTACATATCTTAACATTTTTATGATCAAAATAAGCCTTCTGTATTTTAAGCACATGTCAAAAAATCGCTGTTATCTGTTTCAAATCCTATACCTAATATCTTAAGGAATGTATTTTGCTACTCCAGCCACTTGAAAGTGCAATTACTGAATAATAATTTTATAACATATGAGACTTCCTGGAACATTTTGAAAGGCTGATATGCAATAATATCCTGAAACTGTAAATTGTGTTAGTTATAATGAAAAACCAAGCTTTGTCAGCACATATTTATTGGTATTTATCCTGGTGAAAAAGAATTGTTTCAAAGTATTTTCCAAAATGAACACCAGGTATGATAAAACCTATTCAAATAGAAGAATGATACTAATAGATAAAAATATATCTAGAGGCAGAAGAAAGGCTTGCAGTCACTAAAAAGATAGAAAAGGGTACAAAGTCACGTTTTTTTCACTTAAAACACATAAACTGATTTTGAAAAATATGTAGAAGAGAAAATGCTAAAATATATTAATATAAAGAAAATATTTGTGTTCACTGTTGGCCTTATGCTTGTATATACTTAGAAATCACAGATGAACGCACCCAACACTACTCTACATCTGGCCACCAATTTCTCTCAAAACAACTTCCCTATTTACCCAATTAGTAATACATAAACCACATAGTATTCAGTACTTTATGTTGAACACCAATAGACTCACCCTAAAATATATAATTATCTGAGTTGATAGCTAAACAAAACTCGATGCTTGAGATTGTGTATCTACTTTTTAAATTATTTTTTATTTTTAATTTGCATATTAATGTGTGTACTTGTGGGCATATAATGTAATGTTTTGATGCATATATACATTGTGTAATGATCACACCAGGATAATTGGCATATTCATCATCTCAAGCATTTACCATTTTTTAGTGATAAGAACATAAAAATTCCTCCCTTCTAGCTATTTTAAGATATGCAATATGGACATGCATCAGTTAACTAGGGAGACAGCTCTGAAAAATGCATTGCCTGTACTTTTACAAACCTAGATGTTATAGCCCACTACACACCTAGGCTATTGGAAATGGCCTATTGCTCCTAGCCTAGAAACCTGTACAGCAAGTTACTATACTGAATACTACAGACAATTGTAACACAATGATGTTTGTATATCAAAAGCATATGTAAACATAGAAAAGCTACAGTAAAAATATGGTATAAAAGTTGAAAGATGGTACAACTTTATAGAGCACTTACCATGAATAAAGCTTGCATGACAGGAAGTTGCTCTGGGTGAGTCGGTGAGTGAACACTGTGAATGTGAAGGTGTAAAACATTATTGTACACCACTGTAGACATTATAAGCACTGTACACTTAGTCTACTCTAAATTTACATTTTATCTTCCATAAAAATTAACTGTAGCATACTGTAACTAACTTTTTTAGTTCACAAACTTTATAAACTAGTTTATAAATTTTTTAACTTCTTGACTTTTGTCATAACACTTAGCTTAACATACGAACACACTGTACAGCTGTATAAGGGTATTTTATTTCTGTATGTTCTTATTGTATAAACTTTTTTATTTTTAAAATGTTTAGGGTTTTGGGTTTTTTACTTTTTATGCTTTTTTGTTAAATGCACACTTTAGCCTAGGCCTCCAAAGAGTCAGGATCATCAATGTTACTGTCTTCTACCTCCACATCTTGTACCACTGGAAGGTTTTTTAGGGACAATAACATGCATGGAGCTCTCATCTCTTATGATAACAATGTCTTCTCCAATAACTTCTGAAGGACATGCCTGAGGCTAGTATACAGTTATCCTTTTTTCATTTAATAAGTAGAAGGCATACACACTAAAATAACAATTAAAAGTATAGTGTAGTAACTACAAAAGCCAGAAACATAGTTGTTTATTACGATTATCAAGTATTATATACTGTACATAACTGTACATGCTATGCTTTTACATGATTGGCAGCGTAGCAGGTTTATTTACACCAGCATAACATAAATTCATGAATAATGTGTTGCACTATGAAGCTACAACATCTACAATGTCACTAGGCAATGTGAATTTTTAGATCCATTATAATCTTGTGGGATCACAGTTATATATACAGTCTGACATCGATCAAACCATTGTTATGAGGCTCACAGCTGTATCTTGTTAATTATAGTCACCCAACTATGCAATAAAATACCAGAACTTATTCTTCCTTTCTAACTGTGACTTGGTACCTGTTGTCCAACCTATCCCCATACTCTCTCTCCCTTTCCTAGTCTCTGGTGATCACTGCTCTATCCACTACATCTAAGAGACCAATATTTTTAAATTCCACACATAAGTGAGATCATGTGGCATTTGTCTTTCTGTTTCTGGCTTATTTCACTTAGCATAATGTCCTCCAGTTTCCTCTATGTTGTCACAAATGACAATATTTCATTATTTTTCTATTCATCCAGTTTTGGACACTTAAGTGGGTTCCCTATTTTGGCTCTTGTAAATAGTGCTGCAATAAACATGGAAGTGCAGATATCTATTCTACATACTAATCTCCTTTTCTTTGAATATATAACTAGCGGTGAGATTGCTCAATCATATGGCAGTTCCTTTTTTAATTTTTTTGGTAACTTCTATACTATTTTCTATAATGACTTTACTAATTTAAATTTCCAGCAACACTGTGTAAGGGTTTGCTTTTCTCTATCTTCTCATCAACAAATGTTATATTTTGTCTTTTTGATAATAGTCATTCTAACTGGGTTGAGGAGATACTATGATATTGATTTGCATTTCTCTGATGATTAGTAATGTGGAGAATTTTTCATATACTTTTTGGCCATTTATATATCTTCTTTTGAGAAATGTCTATTAAAGCCTTTTATCCATGTTTTTAATTGGATAATTTGTTTTGTGTTATTGAATAGGGTTTTTTAAAATATATTCTGGATATTAACCCTTTGTCAGATATGTGCAAATTGACAAGAGGTTAATATCCAGAATATATGTTTGCAAATATTTCATTCCATTCTGTGGGTTGTCCCTTTTCTTTGCTGTGCAGAAGTTTCTTAGTTTGATCTAAACCCATTTGTCTATTTTTGCTTTTGGTGCCTGTGTGTTTAAGGTCTTATCCAAAAAAAAAATCATTGCCCAGTTCAATGTCATGAAGCATTTCTCCTATGCTTTCTTCTAGTAGTTTGATAGGTTTGGGTCCTACATTTAAGTCTTTCATCCATTTTGAGTTGATTTCTTTATGAAGAAAAATAGGAGCCTAGTTTCATTCTTTTATATGTCAATATAATTTCCCAAAACTATTTATTGAAGAGACTATCATTTCCCCAATGTGTGTTCCTTGCAAGTCTTATCAAAAATTGCATCCACTTTTCATATCCATTCTCTAACAGATAATCTATAATACTGAGTCAATTTTGCTATTAGAATGCAGTGGGAATTCTACTTAAAAGTTTGTTGGGCTGAAGGAAAAGCTTTATGCTGTTTTATTTGTCCAACTTTAAACCAATAAAAGATCTATTTGTCTCCTTTCTCTCTCTCTAAGCTCTTTCTGTGAAACATGAAATTTATTTCAAAGTGAGACTGTAAATAAGTACAGTGAAGCCCTTCAAACACACTTAATATGTTTTATGTTGAAGAATAAAGACAGAGCTGCAATTTAATTAGTGTGTCAATCTTGATTAGAAACACAATTGTTCTAAAATGGAACTCTTAGAGGCCAGATAACATTTATTTTGTGAATTGTTTGTGATTGAACCACTTGAAGGAAATGAAGTTAAGCCATCCGATTACACACGGAAGATAAAGCATTGAAGTTTCTTGCTGATACAATTGAATATTTCTCAATATATTAAAATTATAAATGTAAGCTAAATATGGTCAAACCATTTGGAACTCCTTTCAATCAAAAGCAAGGTCATTTTTTAAAACAAAATAAGAATTAAAAATTACATAACAGGATAAAAATGCAATAAAGCTACAGAAACAAATAGAAACACAAAAAAATACAAACAGTTGGAAGAGGGACAATACAAACTAGTGTTAACTAGATGTGAGCCTGTTAACAGTGGTCCAGAGCACACAATTAGTTATTTAAATAAAGACTACAGAGGTAAACATTTGTTAGAAATATATAATAATTAATGAGATTACAAATGCATGTTAACAGGTGTGCTAATAATGGACTCAAGTCATGAGAGTAAATACCAAACCAGGGGTACAGCATATATATACATATACATATATATATATATATATATATATATATATATATATAATGATTGTATGTGATTATATAGATAATCATATTTAAGATCAGTTTATTTGGCTCATAAGGAAAGATTAAATGATAAATAAACATTTTTGAAATTTAAAAATAGTAATAGAATTTTAATGTGCTGGGTAAAGCATAACTTTGCATATTGTTGGGTTAAAACTATTTTCTGCTCCAAAAAGATACATTAACTTCAGAATGACCACTTACCCATCTGGCCTCACTCTTCTTTCACGTAATCCTATGATTGTTATCCCAGATGCTTCTTACCAAACATATCATTGAATACGTCTCAGAAATTAAAAAAAAAAGGAGAAAAACAAGTGAGAGTGCCACTAGGATGGATTTAAATCACATTATTTTAGTGAAATAAGCCTGGCACAGAATAGTATACACTACATGATTTCAAAAGTAGTTTATGGTGGCAAAATAAGAAAACTGACTGTCTTTGGGAAGGACAAGGTACACTGAAAAGTGGCACACTGAAAAGTGGCACACTGAAACTTTTTGGAGTGAGAGAAATGTTTTCAATCTTGTTTGGCCTGGTGGCTATTCCAGTTCATACATTTGTCATAACTGCTGACTCAAACTGTATTTTAAAAAACTTTGCAAAAATTTATTCTATGTAAATTATATTTCAATAACTAAAAATAAACAAATATTGGAGAAGAAAGTGACATGAGAAAAAATCATAACAAATTTGTTGATCTAGGATTTCTGGATTTACAACAGGATCTATGGATAGTCTTCAACTCTTTAAACTTAAGTAAATACATCTTGGGGAGAAAAAAATGTGCCTTTTCCTAAATATGTGAGTTATCATCAGATTATCCAAAAGGTCTGTCAATCTCCAACAACTATGAAAGCCTTGGTTAACCCCCTAAATTTACAAATAAGAAGCTGTTTTCTCAAGGACACATAATTTATTACCTTGTGTTCTATCATATTTTCCTAATTAGTGCCATCTCCTGCAGTACCAAACTAATCTCATGTGCAAACCTCTGAAAAATGGTACCATGAGTTTTCAACTTTATGTGTCAGAAAAATAATTTATATGTTACAATTTGGTTTTAAACACAAACAATGGTTGCCTAAATTAAAATCCATATTGTGAAAAATAAAGTGGAATAGATAAAACCTGCTTTGCTGGCCGGGCTCGGTGGCTCAAGCCTGTAATCTCAGCACTTTGGGTGGCCGAGGCGGGTGGATCAAGAGGTCAGGAGATCGAGACCATCCTGGCTAACACGGTGAAACCCCGTCTCTACTAAAAAAAATACAAAAAATTAGCCGGGTGTGGTGGCAGGCGCCTGTAGTCCCAGTTACTCGGGAGGCTGAGGCAGCAGAATGGTGTGAACCCGGGAAGGCGGAGCTTGCAGTGAGCCGAGATTGCGCCACCGCACTCCAGCTTGGGCGACAGAGCAAGACTCCGTTAAAAAAAAAACAAAAAAAAAAAACCTGTATTGCTAACACGGTAAAGTTTAAAAGCTAGAGTTTATTTTTAGTATACACAACTATTTTTTGTATGTTAATTTTATTTCCTGAAATTTTACTGGATAAACTTAACCAAGGCCATGAAAGACTTATTCACTGAAAATTGCAACACAATGATGAAAGAAATTAAAGACACAAATAAATGAAAGATATTCAGTGTTTATAAATTGAAAGACTTAATATTGTTTAAATGTCTATACTACTCAAAAAGTGATCTACATATTCAATGCTACTTCCATCAAAATCCCAATGGCATTTCTTACAGAAATAGAAAAAAAATCAATCCTAAAATTCATATGGAACAATGAAAGACCTAGAACAGTTAAAGTGAACTCGAGAAAGAAAAACAAGCTATAGGCATCACACTTCCCGATTTCAGAATGCAATACAAAGTTACAGCAATTAAAACAATATGATAATAGCATAAAGACAGACATAGGAACCTGTGGAAAAGGATGGAGGGCCAAAAATAAATCCACACATTTACAGATCAATGGGTACAAGAAATGTGGCACACACATACAATATAATATTATTCAACATGGAAAACAAGAAAATTCTATCCTTTGAGACAACATGGTGGATCTGGAAGACATTATGTTAAGTGAAATGTCAGTCACCAAAGGACAAATACTATATGACTACACTTATATGAGGTATCTAAAATACTTAAACTTATAGAAAAAGAAAATAGAACGGTAATTGACAGGATATGGGGAAGGGGGAAATGGGAAGTTGTTCAATGAGTATAAATTACACTTCTAGAAGTTGAATAAATTCTAGATATTTGCTGTGCAACATAATACAGTTAACAATATAGTGTTATGCACTTAACATCTGTTAAGAGGGTAGATCTTATGTTAAGTGCTCTTATTCCAAAAAAAAGCAAAGAGACACCAGAAAACATTTGGAGGTGATGACTATGTGTATTTCCTTGATTGTGGCAATCGTATCACAGGTGTATGAATATGTCCAGATTCATCAAATTGTATACATTAAAATATGTAGGTTTTTGCATATCAGTTATAGCTCAATAAAGCTGTAATAAAAGTTAGAGTTTAAATATTATGTTTTGAGTTGAATTGAGTGAGAATATTAGAAAATGTATGTATTTCAGAATCTGATATCCTTGACAATTACAATTACATTTTGTCTCGGTGAGGACAGTCAGGATTAAGAAAATTGTCTTTCAAAGTCCTGGTACAAATGGAAACATTCACAAAATATAATCTGTATTTGGGAGCAAGTATGCTGGGGTCAGAGCTGCTAACATCACAATCAAAGCAGGAGAGGATTCTCACCAGCATATTTTCACAACTTAATAAATCAAAACACCTAATGAAGACATTCATGCAGAGAGCAGACAACCAAACCAGTCACACTACAATGCTTTCTCTGTTCCCCTGTGCTATAAACACTTAAAAAAAAGGATTTTTAGCTCTGGTGGATGATTTCACAATAGTATCAAAATTTATGTTGGAAAAATCACCAGAGTATTGCTTGAACTAGCAACTCTACCATAGGATAAACTTGCCTTTTCATCTTTTTCAAAAGAAAATATATGTTATTTATTGATCTCAATTTTTTTTCTTCATTTTTTTTCCTGGAATGTTTTAGATTCTCTGAATAGAAGTCTAGAGAGGTTTGTGCAGCAATATTATGTCATATACACTTCATGCCTTAAATGTATAGTAATACTTGATAAAATAGAGCAAGAAAAACCCACAAATACATAGCAGACCTTCAAAATAAGGATAAATATTTCTGAGAACCAGGAACAGAAGAGAAATGCAAAGTAGTGTGCAAGGGTACACGTGGGTGTCGAAAGATATGCAGCAGCTATTGGCTAACACAGACTAAAGTGTTTTACTTACAATAAGGTTTAGAACTAGGATCAATAATAAGATATAGAGACTGCTCATGAAAGAAAGCTTAAACACAACCATTGCCAAGAGTTAACCTGAGACATTACATATACCAACCAGTGGATCTGAGGAGGTAACTTACAAAGACACAGCTTTTTGAGCTGGAACTGAACCAATCATCACATTGCATTAGTAGCAGGCTTTATTAAATCCACAATGTAATCACAAATTAGGGAAACCTCGCTGTTATTAGAAGAGCATATTCTAGGCTTTGGTGGGTGAAAATAATCCAAAAAATCATCAGATACAGAAAGCTAAGCCCATGGAGGGGAAAAAAACAAAAACAAACACAAAAAATTAGTGTCTAAATCCAAATTCTGTATAAGTACTGCACACTAATCAACTGCGCCACTGGAGCTCCTCTAAATCCAAATTCTAAATCAAAGTATGACATCTAATTCCATGGAAAGTACAGCACAAAATAAACAGTACATGAACTAACTCAAATAAAATTAATTTTATAAAATGGATATAGAAAAATTATAATGTTTACGAATTTGAAATAATTGTTATCAAACTGATGCTTTGTACCCTTTGACTATCATCTCCCCAATCCCCACTTTGTACCTCATATATATATACAACTAAAATTTGTCAAAATATAATAAAAATAATCATATATTACTCAAAATTATAAATTACTAATTTTAAAAAACAAATAACTGTAAATCAATAGACAGAAATGAAATTAGGGCAACTAGGTAAAGATTATAGCAGAATTGTGGGACGATGTAAAACATAGGGCCAGGAATTAATAACACTGTGCATATCAATACTAAGATCAGCTGAAGAGAGAATGAGCAACTTGAAAAATAACACTGAATAATACATGTAAAATACACTTCATTTAGATTTGTTTCAAATAAATTGCTAAGTGTAATTTTTTCCCATTTTTTTTTGTTTCTTTCTTTACCAAGGGGTACTAATATTCTTTCTATTTTTTTATTTTGTAAACATTTAAACAAAATTTCATTTTTTAACTTTATTTATATCTTCTGCTTAATTTTTTTAATAGCTAAATATTTAGTATTTCTTTTTTATGTTTTCTGGGTTAGCTTGTTTTAAAAAATGTAAAACATTATACAGATATTCACTTACTTTTTCTAATCTTTTAACACTCAAATTTTTATTGTATGTGAAATTTAATTTTGCATCTTGTGAGCTGTGAGATAATCTAGCTAATTTTGACAATATCATATGTCAAAAAAATTCCTTTCTCTGCTTAATTAAAATAGCATCTTTCTCAAATGTTTAGTTTCATTATTCATTTACATTTTTTAGGAGTTTCTATTAACCCCAAAGGTCTATTTTTTAAGTTTTATAAATTCTATGTAATTGTTATTACAATAACTGAAGTAAATTATGATGTTGTAACAGTAATTTCAAACACAAACATTATATCTCTTGTGCTACTATATAGAGCTTAAGAAAATGTGGCACATATACATCATAGAATACTATGCAGCCATAAAAAATGATGAGTTCATGTCCTTTGTAGGGACATGGATGAACCTGGAAACCATCATTCTCAGCAAACTATTGCAAGGACAAAAAACCAAACACCGCATGTTCTCACTCATAGGTGAGAATTGAACAATGAGAACACATGGACACAGGAAGGAGAACATCACACATCAGGGACTGTTGTGGGGTGGGGGGAGGGGGGAGAGATAGCATTAGGAGATATACCTAATGCTAAATGACGAGTTAATGGGTGCAGCACACCAACATGGCACATGTATAGATATGTAACAAACCTGCACGTTATGCACTTGTACCCTAAAAGTATAATAATAATAATAACTATAAAAAAGAGGACTTATAATACTAGAGTTTATAGAAGACAGAATTGGTATAATTTTTTTTACCATTTTAATATGGTAGTTAAGGGAGAAAGTGGCACATAAATCATTTTGAATTATAAAGCCTTTGCTACAAAATGTATGGTAATATATTAACTTAAATACCACCATAAGAATAGACAGTAGAGGCAGAGACAAAGACAAATGTAAGACAAGTTGAATCTCAGGTTTCCAAGGGATAGAGGCTAATATGTCAACTAAAATTAAAAGCAGAGCATTCAGGTGGACATTCAAACATAAAGACATAAATTACAGATTTTCCCGTATGTGATTATGAGTAAAGGTGAAGCGACTAAAATAAACTGTCCAAAGAGAAAATAAAAACATAATAAATACTAAATATTTTGATATTCTTCCATTTAATAAATGATCAGAAAAGAAAGTTAGAATACTAGAATGAGAAAGAATGTCAAAATGTAGAAGTAAGAATTAGTTTTTTGTGGTTCCAGTAGAAAATCTGAAAAAGTGAGTAATGAACCTCCAAATATCACCATGCTACTGTGCACTTGTGAGTATCATGAGGAGAGATACATAATTAGCTCCTTCAAAGAATGTGTGAATGTTCTTATATCACGAACACAAAAACATGACTTCAAATAAAATTTATAAAATGTGTTTGATAAAATTCATCTTCTTAAAATATTCCTTCATTGCCAGTGAACCTTAGTTATGTCATCTCTATATTTGTTTTTATATGATGATAAGCATCTCAATAAAATATAAAATGCTCTGAAGGTATTAGACATCATTTTGAGGCTTCCTTTCTTCCTTGGAAGAACCACTTTTCAACATGAATGTCTTTGAATTACACTGTTGAAATTTCCAGTGTACTTACTTCAATAAATAAGAAACTTCTAATAGAATGATTTAATTAAACCAACTAAATAATATGACACAGCTATTATAATATGATAATGCTTATTTATAATGTGGCTGATTTGGTAAAACCTTAAAATTGCTTTTATTTATTTCAAGAGTAGTCAGCAGGCTCTAAGAGTAAATGAATTCAACACCCAATTATTAAGTGCCTAACAGTTTCTACTACTTCTCAGACTACAGCTAGTGAAAGATAAATAAAACACTGGTTCTTCACTTTAGTGAGAGGGCAGTCAAGCAAATAATTACAAACACTATGATAAGTGTTATGATATGCTATGTTTTATGTGCTATTAGAATGAGGCTGTCTTTAATGGAACATTTCAAAAAAGTGTGATCAGAATTAAGATGACAGAAATACATATTAAGATTAGGTTATAAAGTTATTTTTCTGCATTCTATAAAATGTCAAGTCCCAATTAAATTTCCTAAGAAAGTACATGAAATAATCACATTTTCATTTTATAATGAATCATTTGGGGCAGTTTTGAATGTTGTATTTTTATAAGGAGCAAATGTGAGCAAGGAGGCCAGGTAAAATACTACTACACAAGTCCTGACAGTAAAAGATCAAGATCTAAGCAAAAACAGTGGCAAATACCATGAAATTCAAGAAAAATTCAAGAAAGAGAAAAGTTTGAGAAAAATACTAAGGGTAGAATCTAGATAATTTGTAAAAAGTTCTATGTGGAGCTTTCATGGATGTGAGAATTTAAAGATAGCTTGACGCTTTCTGTCTTAAGTAAATGATAATGCCATAAAGATAAGGAATACCACTGTCGGAATATAATTAAATGGAAGATATGTTCAATTATGCGTATACTATAGATGTCCAGAAGGAAGTGAAGTATACATATTCCAGAGTGTGTATCTAAGATTTAGAGATCTTTAGCAGATTGTGAATGGGAAGTACAAAATTTAATCAGAGTTTCTTCCTTTGAGAATGCTGACTAAACAATGTTAAATATTTGTTCTTAAGTCTTCTTCAAATTCCCACACATATTTCCATATTTCCACTTGCACATTATTAAAACATAATTTGTAAGATTAAATCTCAGATTTGTTTATATTGTAAAAATGTGAATTATTGCATTGGAAGTGGGGACATTCCTCTCTTAGCACCAATGCTTTTACAAAATGTTTCTAATCTTGCAGATAGTTAATACCTTCCCTTTAATCGATGGTATAGCATCCTAGTCTCCTATTGACAGAACACCACATTTTATGATACAACCGATGTAGACCTTGGGGCATCCCTATAGACTAGGCTTAATGTCTCCTCTACTTGCAATTTAATTCAAATCTTTAGTGTTGTTCTTCTACTCTCACACCTAAAATCCAGAACTTACGACAAATAGTGTCATACATCTTTCTCATGCCTCAATGTTTACATTTTTCAAACTAAATGTCCTGTCTTCTCTCCAAACTTCTTGCTCCTTTCAATGTGCCCAAATCTTTTAAATATTTGTATATTGGAAGAAGCAACATAGTTAATTCCAACTCCCATTTCTATATTCAGTTGGTATTCATGTATGTATTTTACTATCTATTCTCTTTTTCATTCTATTTTTCATCCTAGCCACATTCACTATTTATCAGGGTCTCTTTTTATGCCTAGAATACTCTAATCGTTTCCTAATTGTTGAGCACTATTTTCCCTCCACTAAACTCACCATTTAAAACAGATGATTAATGGCTAGATTACAGGGAAGAGCTTACACACTGATAAAATATTTTAATGCATTTTGAGTTCAATAAAATATATTAAAAATTCAGAACTGTGTTCAAGGTACAGAGTAACTGCTATTTAATGTTTCCTATTTTAGCATTATTATTTCTAATATTTAGTTAAACGTGTTGCAAATATATTTTCCCATTTTGTGACTTTTGTTCTTTTACAATGAATAAAATTTTATATTTCAAGGTAGTTTAGTTTTTTAGTTAAAATAATCCTAATGTTAGTATTCTAAACCCTTCATTATATGGGAGAAATTTATATTTCTAAATTTATATTTATATAAATATTAAATTGATATTTCTAAATCTCATATTTTCTTTGAATATTAATATAAGGCATATAGATTAACTTCAGTATTCCTAGCCTATCCCAAATTTCTGAACTCCATGGTTCTTCTCACATTTTTCTCTTGCCTTTTCTTATCTTCCTTAGGAGCTCTGCATAATAGAATTCTACTTATTTACAAAAACTTGACTCAAGTGACTTATCTTACTCTCATAGCTTTTCTGTTGAAATCTCTCTTTAATCTGAAATCCCCACAAGGATCTAAAATCTCATGTATTTATTACATTCTACCTTGGATTATATTTAATGGCAAACGATAGTCATTTGGCCCTACGTACATAACATTATTGTTATAAGCAATAAACTCAAATGATTTATTTAAATACATCAAGATATATAAATAGATGGCATCATTGTTCTTCTTCAATCAGTGAATCTATACAAACTCATTGTCCCAAGAGGCAGCAATACTTTTAATAATCAAAGTTGAAAGAGTAACTCTATATGAAAACTATTTGCCCATTGCTTTTAATAATTCTTGATCTGTGTAATTTTTATGTTCTCCTCTACTCCTTAAGCCTAGTGTTTTACATAGTTGTTCAACAAGTTTTTGAATAAAAGAAAATATTAACTAAAAAAGAGATCTATTAAATAGTCTCTTTTAAGTTACTATTGTTACTCACTTAAATATTTTTGCCTCAACATTCTTCTCCCATAAACTAAAGTGAAAATATAAAATCAGGCTGATCTCCCTATTGTTTCAGTCTTTTCTTTTGACTCTTTTCCTCCTACCTGGCCATTTCATGCTCCTGCAATCAGGGGTACTTACTCCCCAGCCCTTGCTTGGATAAACAAGTCTGCTCCTGACAGCCTGCTAGTGTCTTCTCACAGCAAATCCACATACTGGAAAACACCTACTTTTGTCTGTACACAGATATCAGACTTGATTGGTTGTTTCCTTCAGAGTTAAAAGCAGAAAAGTGGTTCAGAAAATTTGACAGTAAAAAAAAAAAAAAACAGGCACACTTGATCCATGTTACTCTAGAATTAATTACCATACTGAAAAATTTGCTTTTTTGATGATTGCTCATTATTCTGTTATTTCACAAGTTATCTGACCAACACACATTTATTGTTCCAACAAAACTGAGCAATCAACTCTGACAGTTTAAAAAAGTTTTTCTGTTAAGTACCAGAAATTCAGCAAAATATGCATTGCTTTTCCCACACGGCAATGACCTCTATAAACTCAAAATAGCAATCTTCCATTTTAATGACAACTGAGCTATCTGAAGCATGCACAGTTGATATAAAATTCTGAATTCACAACAGGAAACCAAAGACAAGGGGTACAAAAATTTCTGCGATGGAGCAATTCCTTTCAAAAACCAAATAATAGGTGTACCCATTAGGATAATTATAATTTATTGCAAATATTTGCACTAACACATTATTTGCAATCTTTCACTTAAAAAGAAGAGGATCAGTAAACTTGTTAAAATATTTTCTGTAAATATGACCCAAGAATTGGAAAGGGCTTCACAAAGAAATCATTAAGTATTAAAATTACATTTTATATGTTAGAGGAGGGAAAAGGAAAGGAAAAAACATCACTCATGCTCACAAAACCTGTGAGAGAGAACATGTGGTAGAAGAGCAATGGGAAGTGGAAAAAGATGATTTCAATTCGATGTGGCCACTTTCACTGAGACTTCAGGCAAGTGACTTAAATATTGTGCAATTTGATTTCCTCAGTATAAAAAAAAGGATTAAAAAGAATGGTCTTACCTACGTAACAGTATTATAATAAACAATAAACTCAAAAAATTTATTTAAATACATCAAGGTATTATATAAATAGATGGCATCATAGTTTCTCTTCTGAGAATCAGTGAATCTGTACAAACTCACTGTCCCAAGAGAAAACGATACTTTTAATAATCAAAATTAAAAGAATAACTCTCTATGAAAACTATTTGCCTATTGCTTTTTGAGGAGTCTAATAAACCCATATCTTTAGTCAGCCACCTGTGAGGTAATTTTGTTTACATCATTTTTTTCTACCTATTTGCAATTCATAGAAAAAAACTGCAATAATGCTTGCAGCATTCTTTTTCTTTGTAATTTTTAAATTGATTCACTGCCTAATATAGTAAAATCCGAATAAATAATTTGGAAACCATACAAAAGGTAAAATGGCCATATTTGTTTGACTAAATTATCTTTTCCTTTTTATTTGAAAATAGAGGTTTTTAAATTAAATTATTTGTGTCAAAATATGTTGAAATGTAGTCAGGACAAGATGGTGTATGTGCACTAGTCTCAACCCTAAAGAAGTTCCAGAAGTGAAACACTGAGAAAACCTTGGAGCAACAGATGGTGATTTCGATCTTGGTATTGGAAGCAAATGGCAGAAGATAAACGAGGGGCAGTTGCCACAGAACTTTCTAGCTGTATTCTTTTCTTAACTCCACTCTTTGCTGGGTATGGCTTGTTAACTCCCCCAAAGCCATCTTTGGGCATGAAACACAGCAGTACTCATGCTGCATGACCTACAAGAAGATGTGATACCCTAAGGCTAGTTGACACTGGAAGTGAACACAGCAGCCAGCAAACTAGCAGGTCCTGAGAATTGTCTTTACTCCTTCCCTTCACTTCCCTTCAGCAAATAGCAGGCCATGCAATTCTAGCAGACAGCTGTGGGATTGCCTGGAGAACCGAGGGAGAGATTTAAACAAGATTGCAACACCAACATCTCCTAGCTGTCTCCTGCTTTACTGTCTACTCTTTCACCCTCTGCAAACAAACTTATAAGCACAACTACTGCTGACAATCTCTCCTTTCTCCCCAAGTACACCTTACTAACATACGATCTGTGAAACACACTAGTGTTTCTTCATTCACTATCTCAAGCCAAGTGAGAAGGACTTTAGAACCACTTAAAGCATTTAAACCCCAGAGTATGAAGAAAATATGATTGTTATCAGACTTAGGTTTGAAAAATTCTAAAGCCTGGAGCCTGGTGGGAGGGCCCGCGGAGGCAGAGCGAAGAAAGGAGGCTTTACTGGATGGACTTACACTTCCAGTATTCGATAGGTACAGTTAAATAGTTCCTTCTCAAAAGACAGACTCCAAGGAAGAAATATAGGCTTTACGGATAAAAATAAACACAAAACAAAACTTATGTAAGACTTGGAGTTGAGAGGGGGAAGGAGTCAGTGAGGAATGGTTGCTGGAAGATTGGAGGAGTGAGGTAAGTAACGAGCCAGAGGAGTCTGGACAGCTCAGGGAATTGCAAGTCTCTGAAGAACCCAGGAAAACATCTGACCAGTGAAAATGTATGGATATGCAATGTCGTGAGACAGCGTCAATACAGTTGCAACTTCACCAGTCAAGTGAAACTTTTCTACACTTCACCTCTCCTTCTTCCATCTACACTGGACATGCTAGAAGCAGCAAAGAGAGTAGAACAGAGAAGTAGAAAAACAGGTGGGGAAATAGTAAGAAAAAAAGTATATTTTATACTCCCTTAATGACTAGGATACATTCTGACAAATGTATTCTTAGGCAGTTTCATCATTGTGTGAGCATTATAGAATGTATTTACACAAACCTAGATGATATAGCCCACTACACACCTAGGCTACATAGTATGGCCTATTGCTCCAAGCCTACAAACCTGTACACCACGCTATTATACTGAATACCATAGGCAATTGTAACATAATGGCAAGTGTTTTTGTATCAAAAACTTATATAAACATAGAAAAGTTACAGTAAACATACAACATAAAAAAATAAAACATCATGCACCGCTAAAGAGCACTTATCATGAATAGACATACAGGACTGGAAGTTGCTATGAGTGAGTCAGTGCGTGAATGCAGAGTGAATGTGAAAGTCTATGACATTATTCTACACTACCGTAAACTTTATAAACACTATACAATCAGGCTTCAATAAATTTATAAAAAATAATTTTACTTTTTAATACTAAAATAATCAGCTTACTGTGACTTTTTAAATTTATAAATTTTTAAATTTTTTAAGCTTTCTGACTCTATTATAACACTTAGCTTAAAACACAAACACTTCCTTACATTATATAGCAATACAAAGATATTTTCTTTCTTTATGTCAATACTCTATAAGCTTTTTTCTATTATTTTTTCAACTGTTATTTTAGGTTCAGGGGTTACATGTGCAGGTTTGCTGTATGGGTAAATCACATGTCGTGGAGGTTTGGTATATTCTGTCACCCAGGTAATTAGCACATTAGCCAATAAATAATTTTTGAACCCGTGTCCCCAACCTCCCCCATTAAATAGTCCCAGTGTCTATTTTTCCCATCTATGTTTCCATGTGTACTCAATGTTTAGATCCCACTTATAAGTGAAAACACGCAGTATTTGGTTTTCTGTTCTTGCATTAAGTCTCTTAGGGTAGTGGTCTCTAGGTGTATCCATAATGTCAGAAAGAACATGATTTCATTCTTTTTTATGGCTGTGTAGTATTCCATGGTGTTCATATACCACATTTTCTTTATCCAGTCTAGGAATGGAGGGCATCTAGGTTGATTTCATGTCTTTGCTATTGTGAATAGCACTGCAATAAACATAGGAGTCAATGTGCATTTTTGGTAGAACAATTTGTTTTATTATGATATATACCCACTATATATCAAAAAGTTTTTGATATGATATATAGTGGGTCAAATGGTAGTTACTGGGTCAAATGGTAGCTCTGTTTTATGTTCTCTGGTAAATCACAAAACTGCTTTCCACAGTTACTGAACTAATTTACGTTCTCTCCAACAGTGTATATGTGTTCCCTTTGTGCCACAACCTCACCAACATCTGTGGTTATTTGACTTTTAAATAATAGCCATTCTGACTGGTATGAGATGGTATCTCATTGTGGTTTTGATTTGCATTTCTTTGATGATTAGTAATGATGATAATTTTTTCATATATTCATTGGCCACATGCATGTCTTCTTTTGAGAAGTGTATGTTCATGTCCTTTGTCCATTTTTTAATGATGTAGTTTCTTGTTTGTTGAGTTGCTTAAGTTACTCAAGTTTGTGATTTTTTTTCCATTCTGTAGACTGTATGTTTACTCTGTTTATAGTTTCTTTTGTTGTGCAGAAGTTCTTTAGTTTAACTAGGTTGCACTTGTCAATTTTTGGCTTTGTTACAATTGCTTTGGAGGACTTAGTCATATTCTTTACCAACGCTGATATCCAGAATGTTGTTTACTAGGTGTTCTTGTAGTGTTTTTGTAGTTTAAGGTCTTACATTTAAATCGTTAATTCATCATGGTTTAATTTTTGTACACGGTGAAAGGTAGGGGTCCAGTTTTATTCTTCTGCCTATGGCTAGCCAATTATCCCAGTGCCATTTATTGAATAGGTAGTCTTTTCCCCATAGCTTGTTTTTGTCAGACTTGTCAAAGAGCAGATGGTTGTAAATGTTTGGCTTTATTTCTGAGTTTTCTATTATGTTCCATTGGTCTATATGTCTGTTTTTCTACTAGTACCATGCTGCTTTGGTAACACTTGTCTTGCAGTATAGTTTGGGTGTTTAATGCCTCCAACTCTGTTCTCTTTGCTGAGGATTGTTTGGTGATTTAGGCTGGTTTTTAGTTCTGTATAAACTTTAGAACAGTTTTATCTAAGTACCTGTAAAACCGTGTTGGTAGTTTGATAGGAATCTTTAGATTGCCTTGGCCAGTATGGGCACTTGAACAATATTGATTCTTCCTATCAATGAGCATGGAATGCTTTTCCATTTGTTTGTATCATCTATGATTTCTTTCAGCACTGTTTTGTAATTCTCATTGTAGAGATCATTCACCTCCTTGATTAGATGCATCACGAGGTCTTTTGGTTTTTGGTGGCTATTGTAAATGGGATTGCATTCGTGATATGGCTCTCAGTTTGAACATTATTGGTATATAGAAATGCTACTGATTTTTTATATTGATTTTATATACTGAAACTGTATTGAAGTCATTTATCAATTCTGCAGCCATTTAGTGAAATATACTGTTTTCTAGGTATAGAATTGCAGTTGGTAGGCAAGATGGCTGACTAGAAACAGCCAGGAGTAACATCTGCCACCAAGGGATTAGGACATCAGGAAGACTGGCACATTCCAAGAAGATCTTCAGAAGGAATGCATTCAGAATGGATGGAGGAAGGATACATATGCTATACTGAAGGGGGAGGAAGCCAGGAATGCTACAAAAGGGCTACCACACATCAGGACTCATTTTTGACCCTCATTGACTCCTGGAGAAGGGAGGAGTTAAGCAGCTGGGGAGCAACCCATGGAACTCTAGAATCCTGGCAGCAGGGAATACACAACATCCATTGACACTTGTGCTGGCGGGGAGAGCTGCTAGAGAGGTAGTAGGGGCAGGGCTTCAGTCTGTGTAGAGCCCATAGGGTTTGATGTGTGAAAGTCTGTAGTGGAGCATGGCCAGGGATGCCCATCTCCCAATGCTCACCATACTCCTTTAGGAGAATTTAGCCTGAGGCGAACTATGAGACCTGAACAGAGCAGGGCAATCTTGCCTATGAGATGAGGCCAGAGAGATCAGAGTGCCCCCTGAGTCTGCTGGCCTCTCCCTGGTCCCTAGACTGGCAGTGCCTACTTGCAGTGCAGCCTTGGATGCGTTAACTAGGGTGCTACTCAGGGACCAGCATCATAACTTCTGCACTGGCAAACCATGTCTCATTGTTGGAGGGCACCAGCAGAGTGATCTCCAACAATGTGCACCAGCCTACCCACACCTTCCCTCCACTACAGCCTTTCCAGCACACACTAACCCATAGCTACCTCTCTCACTGCTTTGCCGGTGCACATGTGCACAGGAGGACCTTGCTTCTCAACCCCTGTCAATGTGGGTGAGCTTGTGCACCCCACTGTGCCATGCCATTGATGCTGGCCTGAACACACCCTGCCCCACCCCTCCTTGATATACTGCCGTTGCTGGAGTCCCCGCCCCCAGCCAATATCACTGCCACACATGTGAATGCATGCATGGAGATGTCCAGCCCCACGTTTGCCAGTGCCCTGCACCCATGCCTTAACCACCACCAAGGAAAACATGCACATGAACACAAGTGACCCCATGCATCCCATGATATACAGCCACTGCTGCAAATGTACACATGGAGGGTGACAGTCAGATACCTGCCAAATGCCTGCCAGTGCCCCACCACAGCCAATAAGCATGCACCCTACTGCACTGCCACTGTTGCTGGCATGTGCAAATGAGTACAGTTACCACTGTCACAGCCCAACTAAGCACTTTGGATGGCACTGCTCAACAGAGTGTGTGGCCAGTGGTCCAAGAACATTTCAGCTCCTCTAATGTAACAAGTTTCTAACCTTGAAGTGCTAGAGAACAAAGTTGTGGGTCTCATTTCAGTCCCCCAGGGTAGGAATACACAGCCCAGGAGTGCTGAGCTGAGCCTTGGTCCCTTAAAGTCTTTCAAAAACATAGCCATTGACTGAACCCACCTTAATCACAAACTCCCAACAACATCAAAGAAGATAAAAGGAAAAACAAACAAACAAAAAACATCCAAAGGCAACAACTTCAAAGGTTAAAGGAACATGAGCCCACATAGATGAGAAAAGAAACAGTGCAGGAACTCTGGCAACTCAAAAAGCCAGAGTTTCTTTTTACATCCAAACAACTGCATCAGTTCCCCAGCAAGGGTTCTTAACCAGGCTGAAATATCTGAAATGACAAAAATAGAATTCAGAATATGAATAGGAGTAAAGATCATTGAGCTTCAGAATGGCAAAATTCAATTCAAGGATTATAAGGAATACAATAAAACAAAACAGGAGATGAAGGATCAAATGGCTACTTTTAAAAAGAATCAAACGGATCTGATAGAACTGAAAACTCACTTCAAGAATTTCAGAATAAAATAACAATTATTAACAGTAGAATTGACCAAGCTGAAGAAAGAATCTCAGGGCTGGAGGACTGGTTTTCTGAAATAACTCAGTCAGACAAAAGTAAAGAAAAGAAATAAAGAAGAATAAACAAAACCTCCAAGAAATATAAGATTATATAAAGAGACCAAATCTATGACTCACTGGCATCCATGAAAGAGAGGCAGAGAATGCAAACAACTTGAAAAACATATTTCAGGGTATCATCCATGAAAATTTCCCCAACCTCGCTAGAGAGGCCAACATTGACATTTAAGAAAAGCAGAGAATGCCAGCAAAATACTACACAAGAAGGCCACCCACAAGACACATAGTCATTAGATTCTCCAAAGTCAAAATGAAAGAAAAAGTGTTAAAGGCAGCTAAAGAGAAGGGCATGTCACCTAAAAAGGGAAGCCCATCAGACTAACAGCAGACCTTTAAGCATAAACTCTACAACGCAGAAGAGATTGAAGGCTTATATTCAGCATTCTTAAAGGAGAGAAACTCCAACCAATAATTTCATATCCTGCCACATGAAGCTTCGTAGGTGAAGGAAAATATAAGATCTTTTTCAGACAAGTGTATGCCAAGGGAATTCAATAGCACCAGGCCTGCCTTACAAGAGGTCTTGAAAGAAGTGCTAAACATTGAAAGAAAAGACTGTTACAGGCTGCTACAGAAACACACTTAACTACATATCTCAGTTACACTATAAAGCAGCCACAGACACAAGTCTGCAAAATAATTAGCTAACAAAACAATGACAGGATCAAATCCACACATATCAGTACAAACCTTGAGTGTAAACAGCTAATTTCCCCTATTAAATGGCACAGAGTGGCAAGTTAGATAAGAAAGCAAGACCCAATTGTATACTGCCTTAGAAAGACCCATCTCACATGCAATGACACCCAAGGACTCAAAGAAAAGGGATGGAGAAAAACCAATCAAGCAAACAGAATAAAAGAAAAAAGTAGGGGTTGTTATTCTAATTCAGACAAAACAGAGTTTAATCCAACAAAGTTCAAGAAAGACAAAGGGGCATTACATAATGGCAAAGGGCTCAATTCAACGAGAAGACCTACTATCTTAAATATATATGCACCCGATACAGGAGCACCCAGATTCATAAAGCAAGTTCTTACAGACCTAGGAAGAGAGTTAGATAACCATACAACAATGGTAATAGACTTCAACGCCCCTACAGACAGTATTAAATCATCAACACAGAAAACTAACAAAGATATTCAGGAGCAGAACTGGACAATTGACCAAATGGGCCTAATACATATCTACAGAGCTCTTTACCCCAAAATAGCAGAATACGCATTCTTCTCATCTGCACATGGCACATACTCTAAAATGCACCACACAATTAATTATAAAACAATCCACAGCAAATTAAAAAAAAAAAAACACTAAGCACACTCTCAGACCACAGTGCAATAAAAATAGAAATCAATACTAAGAAAAGCAATCAAAGTCATACAAATGGATATTAAACAATGTGCTACTCAGTGACTTTAAGGTAAATAACAAAATTAAGGCAGAAATCAAGAAATTATTAGAAACTAATGAGAACAAAGATACAACATACCAGAATCTCTGGGAGAGATAAAGCAATATTTAGAGGAAAATTTATAACATTAAATGCCCATGGTCCATTTTTCATGAAGCATATTTGCACATCAAAAAGTTAAAAAGATCTCAAATTAACAACCTAGCATCATGACTAGTCCATACAAAAGATCAACAAATCTTGAAATTTCTTTTTTGAAAGAATTAAAAAGATAGACCACTTGCTAGAATAATAAAGGACAAAAAGAAAGAAGATCCAAATAAACACGATCAGAAGTAACATAGGGAATGTTAACCACTGGCCCCACAGAAACACACATACACACACACACTCACACACGCGCGCGCCAGAAACAAAAACAAAAACAAAAACAAAAACAAAAAAAAAGGCCCGGTGTGGTGGCCCATGCCTGTAATCCCAGCACTTTGGGAGGCCAGGGTGGGCGGATCACGAAATCAGGAGATCGAGACCATCCTGGCTAACACGGTGAAACCCTGTCTCTACTAAAAATACAAAAAATTAGCCGGGCATGGTGGTGGGTGCCTGTATCCCAGCTACTCGGGAGACTGAGGCAGGAGAATGGCGTGAACCCGGGAGGCGGAGCTTGCAGTGAGCCAAGATCACACCACTGCACTCCAGTCTGGGCGACAGAGCAAGACTCCGTCTCAAAAAAAAAACAAAAAAAAAACAAAAAAAAAACCCTTCAGAGACTGCTTATGAATACCTCTATGCACAAAAACTAGAAAAACTAGAAAGTGTAGAAGAAATGAATAAATTCCCGGAAATATACAACTTCTAGGATTAAACTAAGAAGAAATTAAATCCCTGAACAAACCAATAACGAGTTCTGAAATTGAATCAGTAATAAAAAGCCTAACAACCAGAAGCCCAGGACAAAATGAATTTAGAATTCTATTAACAACTGGAAAGGGGCGGGCGCGGTGGCTCACTCCTGCACTCCCAGCACTTTGGGAGGCTGAGGTGGGCGGATCACCTGAGGTCGGGAGTTTGAGACCATCCTGGCCAACATGGTGAAACCCCGTCCCTACTAAAAATACAAAAATTAGCCGGGCATTGTACGTGCCTGTAATCCCAGCTACCCGAGAGGCTGAGGCAGGAGAATGGCTGGAACCCGGGAGGCAGAGGCTACAGTGAGCCGAGATTATGCCATTGCACTCCAGCCTGGGCTACAGAGTGAGACTTTGTCTCAAAAACAAACAAACGAAAAATACCCACCCCCCAAAAAAGCAAAACAAAAACAAACCAAACAAACAAAAAACCAACTGGAAAGTTTTACTGTTAGCCTGTTAGATTTCCCTTTTAGGTGACCTGTCCCTTATCTCTAGCTGCACTTAAGGTTTTTTTCTTCTACATTGCCCTTAGAGAATCTGATGACTATATGTCTTGGAAATTGTCATCTTGGATAGTATTGCCTAGGAATTCTCCGAATTTCCTGAATTTGCATGTCAACCTTTCTAGTGAGATAGGGAAATTTTTCATGGACCATATTTTCAAATTTGTTTGCCAAGTTTCTTCTTTCTCAGCAGTGAGTTGTAGGTTTAATCTCTTTATATAATTTCATATTTCTCAGAGGTTTTGTTCATTTTTAAAAATTATTTTTTGTTTAGATATTTATTTATTTATTGCCTGTGTTGATTCAAAGGAGCAGTCTTCAAGCTCTGAAATTATTTCCTCAACTTGGTCTGTTTCTTTGTTAGTGCTTCCAGTTGTATTATGAAATTTCTATAGTGAATTTTTTTTTATTTCCAGAAGTTGAGTTTGGTTATTTCTTAAAATGCTATATTGTTTTTCAACTCTTAGATTTTCATACCGTTTTCCTTGAATTTGGTTTCAGAGTTCTTATGTATCTCATTTAGCTTCCTTACTGATTCAGGTTCTGAATTTAATGTCTGTCATTTCAGTCATTCAATCTTGTTAAGAACTATTGCTGGAAAGGTACTATGATTGTTTGCAGGTAAGAATACACTTTAACTTTTAGAGTTGCCAGAATTCCTGCACTGATTTTTTCTCATCTGTGAAGTTTTATGTTCCTTTACCCATTGAAGTTGCTGACCTTTGGATGGGGCATTTTGTTTTTATGTTCTTTGTTTCCTTTGAGAGTTTGACTGTCTGGTAAGTTGGGTATGGTTAATTTTTTGATAAAAACTAAGACACAAAAACACACTTTAGTCTAGCCCTATATAGGGTGAGGATTACCAATATCACTGTCTTCCACCTCCACATCTTGTCCCACTGGAAGGTCTTCTGGGGCAATGACATGCATGGAGCTATCATCTCCTATATAACAACGCCTTCTTCTTGAATACCTTCTGAAGGACATACCCAAGGCTGATTTACAGTTAACTTACATCCATATGTGTGTGTGTGTATATATATATATTACATATATATATACACACATATACATATATATATGTGGAGTATTCACTAAAATAGAAATAAGAAGTATAGTAAATACGTGAACCAGCAACATACTCATTTATCATGATTGTCAAATATTATATATTGTCCATAATTGTACATGCTATACTTTCATATAACTGACATCAGAGTAGGTTTACATCAGCATCACCACAAATTTGCTGGTAACGTGTTGTGCTATAGCGTTATGATAGCTATGATGTCACTAGGCAATAAAATTTTTAAGCTTCATAATTTTATGTGACCACAGTTGCATATGTGGTCTGTCATTGACCAAAGTGTCATTATTTACTTCATGAAAATATCTCATATTAGATTAGGATAGAGTTCTTATTCTTTTTTTAAAAAATCTGTCTATAAAATGCATAGTGATTTCAGATACATAGAGAAACTATGTACATCCTAAGTGTTTAGCTTGATAAGTTTTCACAAATCAACAGAATATACATTCTTCTCATTGCTGCATGGCACTTACTCAAAAATTGATCACATAATCAAAAGTAAAACACTTCTCAGCAAATGCAAAAGAACTGAAATTATAACAGTCTCTTGGACCACAGTGCAATCAAATTAGAACTCAAGACTAAGAAATTTACTCAAAATCATACAATCACATGCAAATTGCACAACCTGCTCCTGAATGACTTGGAAGTAATCAATGAAATTATGGCAAAAATGAAGTTCTTTACTGATGAGAACAAAGATACAGCATACCAGAATCTCTGGGACACAGCTAAGGCAGCATTAAGAGGGAAATTTATAGCACTAAATACCCACATGAAAAAGCTAGAAAGATCTCAAGTTAACAACCTCATATCACAACTAAGAGAACTAAAGAACCAAGAGCAAACAAACCCCAAAGGTAGCAGAAGACAAGAAATAACCAAGATCGGAGCTGAACTGAAGGAGATAGAGACATAAAAAACCTTTCAAAAAATCAATGAAACCAGGAGCTGCTTTTTTAAAAAAATTAATAAAATAGATAGACAACTAGTTAGGTTATTAATGAAGAAAAGAGAGAAGATTCAAATAAAGACAATCAGATGATAAGGGGGATATTACCATTCACCCTACAGAAATATAGATAACCATAAGAGAGTATTATAAACGCCTCTGTGCACATGAACTAGAATATCTAGAAGAAATGGATAAATTCCTGGACACCTACACCTTCCAATACTGAAGCATGAAGAAATTGAATGCTTGAACAAACCAATAACAAGTTCTGAAATTACGGCAGCAATAAATAGCCTACCAACCATAAAAAGCCCAGGACCAGACAGATTCACAGCCGAATTCTATCAAATGTACAAAGAAGAGCTGGCACCATTCCTACAGAAACTATTCCAAAAAAACTGAAATGGAGGGACTCGTCCCTAACTCATCTTATAAGGCCAGAATCATCCTGATACCCAAACCTGGCAGAGATACAACAACAACAACAACAAAACTTTAGGTCAATATCCATAACAAACATTGATATAAAAATTCTCTACAGAATACTGGCAAATTGAATCCAGCAGCACATCAAAAAGCTTATCCACCAGGATCAAGTGGGCTTCATCCCCAGGATGCAATGTTGCTTAAAAATACACAAATCTATAACTGTGATTCATCATATAAACAGAATTAAGACAAGCACCACATGATTATCTCAATAAATTCAGAAAAGGCTTTTGATAGAATTCAACATTCCTTAACATTAAAAACTCTCAATAAACTAGTTATTAAAGGAACATACCTCAAAATAATAAGAGCCATATATGATAAACCAACAGCCAATATCATACTGAATGGGCAAAATCTGGAAGCATTCCCCTTGAAAACTGGCACAAGACAAGGATGCCCTCTCTCACCCCTTCTTATTCAAAATAGCACTGGAAGTTCTTGCAGGGCAATCAAGCAAGAGAAAAAATAAAGGTATCCAAATAGGAAGAGAGGAAGTCAAACTATCTTTGTTTGCAGATGACATGATCCTATCTAGAAAACCCCATTCCTCAGTCCAATAGCTTCTTAAGCTGATAAACAATTTCAGCAGTCTCAAGATACAAAATTAATGTGCAAAACTCCTAGCATTCCTATGCAAGCTGAGAGCCAAATCACGAAGGAACTCCTATTCACAATCTCCGCAAACAGAATAAAATACCTAGGAATAGAGCTAACGAGGGAAGTGAATGTTCTCTATGAGGAGAACAACAAACCACTGCTCAAAGAAATCAGAGATGACACAAACAAATGGAAAAGCATTGTATGCTCATGGATATGAAGAAGCAATATAGTGAAAATGGCCATACTGTCCAAAGCAATGTATAGAATCAATGCTGTTACCATTAAACTACCACTGACATTCTTCACAGAACTAGAAAATACTATCTTAAAATTCGTATGGAACCAAAAAAGAGCTCAAATAGCCAAGGCAATCCTAAGCAAAAAGAACAAAGCTGGAGGCCTTATGCTACCCGACTTCAAACTATACTGCATGGCTACTATAACCAAAACAGCATGCTACTCGTAAAAGAACAAACACATAGACCAATGGAACAAACAGAGAACCGCATACCTGCAACCAGGAATAAGACTGCATACCTACAATCACCGGATCTTCAACAAACTGGACAAAAACAAGCAATGGGGAAAAGACTCCCTACTTAATAAATGGTACTGAAAAAACTGGATAGTCATATGCAAAAAATTGAAACCAGACACCTTTCTTACATCATACACAAAAATCAACTCAAGATGGATTAAAGACTTAAATATAGAACCCAAAACTATAAAAATCCTGGAAGAAAACCTAGGCAATACCATTCAGGACACAGACACAGGCAGATTTCATGACAAAGATGCCAAAAGCAATTGCAACAGAAGCAAAACTTGACAAATATGATCTAATTAAACTAAAGAGCTTCTGCACAGCAAAAGAAACTATCAACAGAGTAAACAGACAACCAACAGAATGGGAGGAAACTTTTGCAAACTATGCATCTGACAAAGGTCTAACATTCAGCACCTGTAAGTAACTTAAAAAATTTACAAGAAAAAAACAAAACGATCCCATTAAAAAGTGAGTAAAGGACATGAACAGACACTTCTCAAAAGAAGACATACATGTGGCCAATAATCATATGAAAAAATCACTGATCATTCAAGAAATTCAAATCAAAAGCAAATTGAGATACCATTTCACACCAGTTAGAATGGCTATCATTAAAAAGTCAGTCAAAAATAATAAATGCTGGCAAGGTTGTGCAGAAAAAGGAACACTTTTACACTGTTGGTGGGAGGGGAAATTAATTCAATCATCATGGAAGACAGTGTGGTAATTCCTCAAAGACCTAGAGACACAAATACCATTAGACCCAGCAAGCTCATTACTAGGTATATACTCAAAGGAATATAAATGATTCTACTATAAAGACACATGCACACATATGCTCATTGCAATATCATTCACAAAAGCAGAGACGGAATCAATCTCACCACCCAATTATGAACAAAAATAGTTTTATTTCTGGATAAAGAAAACGTGGTGCATATACACCATGGAATACTATGCAGCCATAAAAAGAATGAGATCACGTCCTTTACAGGGACATGCATGGAGCTGGAGGCCATTATCCTTAGCAAACTAACACAAAACGGAAAACAAAATACCACATGTTCTCACTTATAAGTGGAAGCTAAATGATGAGAACACGGGCGCACAGAGCAGAACAACACACAGTGGGGCTTACTGGAGGGCAGAGGGTGAGAAGAGGGAGAAGAACAAAAAACAATGACTAATGGATACTAGACTTAATTTAATACCTTAATGATGAACTAATCTGTACAACTAACCCCCATGACACACGTATACCTATGTAACAAACCTGCACATCCTGCACATGTACCCCTGAACTTAAAATTAAAGTCGTGGATATTTTTTGTTGTTGTTTGTTTTAAAGAAAGCACCTGTGCATTCAGTGCCCACTTCAGGAACTAAGACACTACAGAACCTTCATGTGTCCCCTCTTTCTAAATCGAATATTTCAAATGTATTTTCATTTTCTCTGTATTCTAAACCCCATAAGACTTTACCAGTGTTTTTTCAATCAATATTAAGTTATCATCCCACATATGCACACTTTCTGGTGTTTTTCCCCCCTCCTACATTTCCTTTTTTTCCATTTGGAAATATTTTTCTTCTGCTTGTAGACCCCAATATGTTCTTTCTGCAAGCCTGATAGCAACAGATCTCTTTAAATTTTATTTCTAAGGGACCATCTTTATTTCATCTTTACGAAGGTTATATTCATTTACATGTAATTCTAGGTTGTCAGTTATTTTCCTTAGTACTTTACAGAAGTCATTTCCTTTTCTTCTGTCTTCACTAATTTGTGACAGCAAATATATTTTTGTTTGTGTTTTTTGAGAATAAAGTGTATTTTTTTTCCTCTGGCTACTTTAACTATTTTATACTTGTATTTTATTTTTAACTGTTTTGCTATAGCATGGCTATAGTTTGATTTTCTTTATTTATCCTACTTGAAGCATTTTGATCTTTTTAAATCTGTTCGTTGATCTTTTATGAGTTTTTAAAAATTCCCTGTCCTACATCTTCAACTCCTAATTCTATCTATTTTTTCTTCCCTGTGTATCTCTGGAAATCAAATTGTCACAGTACAAGAATTAGAGGGTTTCTATCTCTCTTAAGAGAGTGACAGGAATCATAATAACATATTTTAATCTACATCTTCTAGTGTTTCCTGACATACAGAAACTTCTCAATGAATGTTAAACATTATGCTTATTATTATTACCAAATTGTCTGGAAAATAGCATGCCTTTTTATTACAAAAAAAGTAGAAAACTAAAATCATCAGTATTCTTAATTACAATAATATAACAATTTAATAAATAACTATTATCACTATTAGGAAATGAGCATTAGTATATTATAGGCTAGGCAGCAAATAAGAAAATAAAAATGCATAAAAAACCATTAATCTAAATTATCAGTATTTGCAAAACAAATACTAAAAACAACCAAAAATTCAAAGGCAATTAACACAAAAGCTTTTGGAAACCAAATAATCATCAAATAAAGAATCGAAAGGAATATGGAATATACTCATATGAATAGCTTTCCAAATTCTAAAAATAGTACAAATGAATTAGTACCATTAATATACCTATAGTTTTACAAGTCATAAAAAAACGGCGAGGTGAACAATTTACAAAGTAAGAAGGTAAATGAACCAAAGACTGAGAAAAGGAACACATATTAATATAAATATATATATACACATATTTTAAAATATTAGCAAGTAGAAGTCAGATGATAGTTTTAAATCCTCCAATTTGTTCTTCTCCTTCAATATTATGTTGGCTATTACAGTCAGTTTTCAATATTCACAAAATAAATTGCTGGAATTTTTAATGGAATTACATTGCGTCTATAGACAAAGTTGGAAAGACATCTTCCCATCTTGAACATATTGAATCTTCCTATGGCTAAACATAAAACATCTGTCTATTTATTTAGTTATTATTTGATTTTTTTTTTTTTTTTGAGACAGGGTCTCGCTCTATCACTCAGGCTGGAGTGCAGTGGCATAATCTTGGCTTGGCTCATTGCAACCTTTGCCTCCTGGCTCAAGCAATTCTCCCACCTCAGGCTCCCTAATTGCTGGAACCCCAGGCATACCACCATTCCCGGCTAATTTTTGTATTTTTGGTAGAGACAGGGTTTTGCCATGTTGCTCATGCTGGTCTTGAACTTGAACTCCTGAGTTCAAATGATCTGCCCACCTTGGCCTCCCAAAGTGCTGGGATTACAGGTGTGAGCTTCTGTGCCCAAACTTAATTTCTTTTATCAAACTATTATAGTTTTCCTCCAATAAATCTTGTAAATATTTTGGTAGATTTGAATTTTTAAAATTTTTCAGTGCTAATAATGTGATTGGTATTATTCTTTAATTTCAAAATTCATTTGTTCATTGCTGATATATGGGAGTGTGATTCGCTCTGTGAATCCTGCAATCTTGCTATAATCACTCAGTTCCAGGAAGGTTGATTTGTTCAGATTTTCTACAGAGACAATCATGCTATTTACAAAAAAAAATAGTTTTGTTTCTTCCTTCCCAATTAGTATAATTTGATTACCTTTCTTTGTCTTATTGCATCATCCAGGACTTCCAGGATGATGTTGCAAAGCAGTAATGAGAAGGAATGTCTCTTCCTTGAAGATTTTTCTTTCTTTCTTTTTTTTTTTTTTTTTTTTTTTTGAGACGGAATCTTGTTTCTTCACCAAGGCTGGAGTGCAATGGCATGATCTTAGCTCACTCCCACCTCTGCCTCCCAAGTTCAAGCAATTCTCCTGCCTCAGCCTCTCCAGTAGCTGGGATTACAGGCATGTGCCACCATGCCCGGCTAATTTTCGTATTTTTAGTAGAGACAGGGGCAGGCCGGTCTCAAACTCCTGACCTGAAGTGATCCGCCCTTCTCTGACTCCCAAAGTGCTAGGATCACAGGCGCGAGCCACCGCGCTTGGCCTCCTTGATGATCTTAGAAGGAAAGCTTCAAGTTTCTCGCTATTAAGTGTGATACTAGCTGTCAATTTTTTCAAATGTTCTCTGTGAAGTTGTGAACATTCCCTTCTATTCCTAACTTTCTGAGAGGCTTTATCATGAATGGATGTTGGATATTATCAAATTCTTTTTCTTTGTGTGTTTATATAATCATGTGTTTTTTTTTCTTTAGCTTGTTGAGGTGACAAGATTACTTATTAATTTTTGAATTCTTAATCAGTCTTGCCTGTCTGCAATAAATCTCACTTGGTCATTGTGTGTAATTTTTAAAATATGTTGTTGGATTCTCTTTAAGAATATTTTTTAAAGCATCGTTCCATTTATGTTCATGACGAATATCGTCCGTAGTTTTCTCTTCTAGTGACATCTTTGTCTGGTTTGGGTATTAGGTTTCACTGGCCTCATAGAATGAGTTAGTAAATACTTCTTCTGCTTCTCATTTGGAGGAGATTGTAGAGAACTGGTGTAATTTTTCCCAACTGTTCAGTATAACTCATCTGTGAGCCCATCTGGGCCTGGTGATTTTGGTTTGGGAAGGATATTGATCGTTATTGTTAAGTTCTTTAATATATAATGGCATATTCAGCTTGACTATTTCTTCTTGTGTGACTTCTTTATCGTTTTGGCACATTGTGTCTTTCAATAGATTGGTTCATTTGGGTTATCAAATTTAGACAGGTGTTCATAGTATTCTTTGATTGTCTTTTTAATATCCATGGAATTTGTAGTGATGTGTCTTTTTCATATTTGATATTAGTAATTTGCATACTCTCTTTTTCCTTATTTAATCTGGCTAAAAGCTATTAATTTGTTGATATTTTAAAAGCTTTTGGTTTCATTGATTTTCTCAATTTATTTCCTATTTTTTCATTGATTTCTGTTCTGAGTGTAATTATTTGTTTTCTTCTGCTTACTTTGTATTTAATTTGCTTTTTTTCCCCAGCTTCCTAATGTGGACATTTAGTTTATTAACTTTAGATATTTCTTCTTTTCTAGTATAGGCATTCAATGCTATAAATATTCCTCTAAGCACAGCTTTGCTGCATCCCATACATTGTGATAAGTTGTTTTCATCTTCATTTAGTCCAAAATATCTTTAAAAACTTCTATTAAGAGTTCTTCTTTGACTCATGATATTTGTTGTGTGTTGATTAATTTCTAAATATTTTAGGATTTCCAACTATGCTTTAGTATTAATTTCTAGCTTAATTCCATTGTGACCTGAGAGCAAACATTGTAAAATTTGTATTCTTTTAAATTTATTAGGATGTGTTTTATGGCCCAGAATGTGGCCTATCTTGCTTACTGTTTCATGTGACCTTGAGTAAATTCTGTATTCTGCTGTTGTTGGATCAAGAAATCTATTGCTATCAATTATATTCAATTTATTTTTATAATGTTGATACTACGTCCTTACCCATAGTCTGCTGTATCTGTTCATTTCTGGTAGAAGGATGTTAACATCCTTCTAAATGGATGTTAGATAAATGGATAATAGATAAATGGATTTATCTATTTATTTTTGTTGCTATATAAATTTTTGCTTCAAATATTTTGACACTCTTTTGTTAGGCATAAACATTAATAATTGTTATTGTCTTCTTGGAGAATCACAACGTATCATTATGTAATATCCCTCTTGATGCCTGATAATTTTTCTTCCTCTGAAGTCTACTCTGTGTGAAATTAATATTGTGATTCCCACTTCCTTTTGGTTGGTGTAAGCATGGTCTAACTTTCATTATATGTTTTCTTTTATACTACATGTGTCTTTATATATGAATTGGGTTTATTGCAAACAACAAATATTTGACTCATATTTTTATATCCTTTCTGACTTTTGATGGTGCAGTTAGACCTCTGATGTTCAAAGTGATTGATGTAGTTGGCTTTGTATCTACCATATTTGTTATTAGGTTTCCCTTGGTCTTTGTGCCTATCTTTGTCTTTCACTCTTTTTCTTCCTTTTGGTGCTTCAGTTAAGCATTGTATATGTTGTCAATTTTTCTTTTTTTCAGAATATCAGTTATACTTTTTCTTTTAATGTTTGCCCTTAAGTTTGCAATATACATTTACACCTGATCCAGTCAACTTTCCAATAACACTATACTACTTCATAAGTGGTGTGAGTACGTTATAATAAAAATTTCTAAATCCTCCCTCCCATTTCTTGTATCATTAATGTTATTCATTTTACTTATATGTAAGCGTATATGTTATTAATATATAAGCACACATAGTTATGTAAATTGTTGCTATTAATTTGAACAAACTGTTCTCTGTTAGATCAATTAAAAAGAAAAAGTTTTCTTTTATCTTCATTTATTGCTTTCTGATGCTCTTTATTTATCAAGATCTAGGTTTCTGACCTATATAATCTGACCTATATAATTTTTTCCAGCATTTTTTTCACTATTCCTTAAAATTTCCATCTATCTGCTTATATTGTCTATCTGTTCTATAATTTTCTCTCTAAAATACATTTTTGAAAATATATGTCTTGCATGGCAGGTCTTCTGGCATCAAATTGTTAATTTTTATTTGTCCGAGAAAATTTTTATTTCTCTTTCATTTTCGAAGCACAGTTTCACGGAGTACAGAAATCTAGGTTGGTAGGTGATTATTTTTTCTCTCAACATTTAAACATTTAGCTCCAATCTCTTCTTGATTGTGTGATTTCTGAGGATAGTCAAATGTAGTTCTCATTTTTATTCCTCTATAACTAACTTGTTTATTCCATCTGTTGTCCAACAGAATTTTTATTTTTATATTTGATTTTCTGTAGTTTGTATCCTGTTTGTTGTTCTCTGAGCTTCCCTGGTGTGTGGCTTGGTTTCAGATTTAAATGTGAAGAAAATTCTCAGTCATTATTTTTTCAAATAGTTACTCTCTTCCTTTCATTTTTTTTTCTTTTCCACCAGGTATTCTCATTACAAGTTTATTAGATCTTTTGTGGGTGCCCACAGTTCTTTAGTATTCGGCATGTTTTTTTTGTTGTTGTTGTTGTTTTACAGGTTTTTTTTTTCCCTTTGCTTTTTAGTTTCAGGAGTTTCTACTGAGATATCATCAAGCTCAGAGATTCTTTGCTTACTTGTGTCCACCTTGCTAATAAGCCCATCAAAGCCTTCATTTCTGTTATGGTGTTTTCAGTTGCTAGCATTTCTTTTTCACACTTCCTTAAAATTTCCATCTGTCTGCATATATTGTATAGCTATTCTTGCATGCTGTCTACTTTATTTATTGGAGCCCTTCACATATTAATCATAATTGTTCTAAATTCCCATTATGATAATTTCTACATTCCTGCCATACCTGAATCTAGTTCTGATGCTTGGTATCTGCCTTCAAGCTGTCTTTTTTGTTCTCCCTCTTATAATGTCTTGTAATTTTTCTTGAGAGCTGGATATGAGATACTGGGTAAAATGAACTGCTATAAATAGAACTTTAGTAATTTAATGGTAAGATGTGAGGGGAGGAGAAGCACTTTGTAGTCCTATGATTAATTCTCAGTCTTTTAGTGATTTTGTCTTTTTGGACTGTGAACTTCACAAGTGTTTCTCATCCTCCTCTCCCTTAGATGAAACAGCAGGATGGATAGAAAATAGTAGAATCGTGTATTTCCCTTCTTTCATGTAGACGGCTAACATTGGTTGGAATTGGGTATTTCCCTTCTTCCAAGTAATGGGTAGAGCTAGATGAAGTTGGGTATTTTCCTCACTTTAGGTTAGTTAGGCTCTGAAAAAATCCCAGCAAGTTAGGTTCTCGGTAAATTATTTCCCCTGAGAGCTGACCTTGTTAGGAAGAACAGAATTCTCTGATGTATTGTGAGATGATTCCTATTCTTCTCCCCTTACTAAAAGTAGGATATTTTTCTCCACTATTCATTGTGAGAAACTGGCTAAGCTCTGAGAAGTAAAATGCACAAAACTGTGGAGGGCCTGATATTTTAGTTCCCCTGGGGTTTTTAATCTCTCAGAATAGTCCACATTAAGCTTCCAGCAATTTGTCAATTACAGTTCAGATTTTGCTACCCTGGCAGTTGTTCCTCTGGGGGGTTTCGGTCAGGTAAGCTGTTAATTTCTATATTCTCTTGTCTGTCTCTCCAATTCTGAGGACAACAGTTTGCCTTGTGACCTTGCTTTTCTTATGAATCTATAAAGAATTGTTCATTTTGGTTTGTTCAGCTTTTTGGTTATTTTTAGTTGGAATGGAAACGTCTAAACCCCTTACACACTGGACAGGAAAACTCTTTTGTATATATTCTAAGGGCACTAGTAATGTAATGTGGGGTCCAAGAGGAAGTAGCACTGGAATGACCAGATTTATGACTTTGATACTTCCTTCATTCAAATCTTTCTGGCAATTTTTTAAGGTTTGAACTTTAAAAAACACAAGAATGCCTTATTGGGGAAAATGCAAAATTGAATATTATATTATACTACCATTCCAAAATGGACTTGTACTGAACCTAGTAACTCTAATAATGCTTGCCAACATGCTGGGTTGAGACCTAGAATTATCTATAGAATAACTTGTGATGGGACTGTGAGTTTGATTTTACATTTTAGACCATGAGGCTGTGATCTCATGAAATAACAACTTAAATATCCCTAGGTCTTAGCTTTAATAAAAACAGAAACTAGGCCAACATCTTTATCTAACCTTATTCTAGAAACCGTCCCTATAAAGTTATATTGACTAGAATTGAATATGGAACTCACAATGTCAACACTCCTATTCTCTAGGCCTTTATGAGCATAGCCCAAAGAAACAAGAATTCTATTTTATAAAAAATAATAATCACGTTTCCTACAGACTTAACTTCCATATAATTAACCTTCCAATTAACCTCCCATCATCACTTATTAAGAATCACAAATACAACTGCTACAGTTTTCTTTTTGCCAAACAAATACTTTTTATAAATAACGATTAAAAATAATCTTCAGAGAAATATGTTAGCATGGTTCAAGGTTCAGAAGCTCACCAGGTTGTCAAGATAAAATACAGAAAGTAGATAAAAGTGAATAAAAAATTTTAAAATTCCTTTAAAATATACACTTTTCAATTTCTTGAGAGAACTTAAATGTGGAGATTCTAATGATACTCAGGATCTCTAGTTAGTTGAGTTATTTCATTTCTGTAGCTGTACAGAATAAATTATGACAAATGGATGTGTTTAGACCTCATATTCACATTTTATCATAAAAATTGATAAACTAATAGTGTAGAATATAAAAATTGTTATTTTTAAGGATAAATTCGTTATGTCTACTTGAAATGTTACTTCAAAAATTACATGTCTTTAATATCTGAGGTTATTTTTTCTTCATGAATTTGAGTATTCATGGTTAAAAGCAGTCATACGCACATTTTTAAAGCTTTCATTAACTGTCTGATCCGAAGTTTATAACGACTAACTACAACTATCAAAAAACTCTGGGTATTTTTAAGTTTATATAGTCTTAAAAGTAATCATAGTTTAATTTATGCAAATATGACATTCAAGAAAAGATAATTCTAATTGAGATTTTAAGTGAAAGAATTCACAAGCAGATGTACAAAAATAATAAAACCAAGAAAACCTGTATACTTTCACCCAGTTTTTTTCCAATAGTAACAGCTGGCAAAATGATAACACAACCAGAATATTGAGATTGATGTAATCCACTGATCTTATTTAGATTTCCTCAGTTTTACTTGTATTCATTTATATATGTATGTGCATTTAATCTATACAATTTTATTGCATGCATAGACTCATGTCAAATTATATTAGGTTGGTGCAAAAGTAATTGCACTTTTGCCATTACAGCCAAGATACAGCACAGTTTTATCACCCCATGTATGTCTGTTTGATTTTTTATAATGGCATCTCTGTCCCTGCACTTAATTCTTACCTCACTCCATCTTACATCCCAACTTAGTCTTCATTTCTGAAACGTTGTTTAGATATTCTAATTTTGAGGAAGTATTTTTAAAATATTGACATTGTGCCAAAATTACACCTCTCTCTTCACTAAATTCACATAGAACACAAATATATCTCTACATGAATGACCATTGTAACAACAACCTTCCCATATGGAACCTCATTCTTGGCTCTGTGTACCCCATATTATGTTTTAAATAAATGTGTTGTTAAAAATTCATTACATAGCTTATTGTCTATGCAACTCAGTCAAAAAGGATACAGAGTAAGCTGATAAAAAAAACTTCATCCTTAACAAAATGTTGGCTGTCACCTCCTCTATAACAGCTCTCTGATGATTTTTTGATAGGTATTATCAGCTGCCATTTCTGTCTTCAGCTAGTTTCACTTAAACAATGTGAGAAAATACATCAGGCCCTGTATCATAGATCCTGAATAAAGTACTATCTTTGCAAAAATAAAAATAATTCATAAGTTAAAGGGGAAACTACCCAGATCTCTTATTTGTGTAAACATAACCATTACACATGACCTAAAATAATTAATGACAAAAGCAACACCTAGTAGAAAATAAGTACATCGTTTGGTTAAATTGGAACTATGGCCTGGTGACATTATGTACAAGATTATTAAAAATTTACAAGCTTTTGTTTTGATAAAAATAATAAGACTTAATAATTATACCATAAATCTCTAGATAATTGAAATTTGAATTTACTAGTAAAGTCTCTGTGCTATGGGTTCCACTGGTATTTTTTTTACTATTTCAGGTATTAGGAGGGATCCAAGGGTTATAAATAAACAAATTAATGAGCCATCTTTGTTTAAGGTTAATAGTAACAGTAAGTCCAATTAATTTAAGGAAGTGAAAATATGGATTTGCCATTGCTCTTATTTGTTGGGGTTAGAGATGGTGGAGAAATAGAAAGAAGGCCGAGTTTCATAGAGCCCATGGGAACCACACTGTTTACTACTCATGCATTAGACTTTACTCTTTCATATTCATTACCCGAATTATTAGGTTGGAGTAAAAATAATTGTGGTTTTTGCCATTGAAAGTAATAATTTTTGACTTCCTAGAACATTAGAATCCCTCTATGGAAAAAATTGTGAAATCCGGATCCAATAATATGGTGATATTGATTATCATATAAGTATACAGAGGGCTTTTATTTATTTCAAGTAATACAAAGTTTCAGAGAGGTTAAATGACTTTTGTAATGGTTAGAGTACATGGGGAAATTTATATTGTCTTTTAATATTAGTTCCCATTCTTGGCAACCAAAGATTTATGTTTTACTGGTAATCACTGAGATACCAATTCTCCTTGAAAATAACTGTAAATCAAAAAAGAGAACAGACTCATTATTGAGAAAATCAGTAAGATAATCTTTTCTTTCTTTTTTTTTTTTTTGAAGAGATGAGGGTCTCACTATGTTGCCCTGGCTGAGCTCAAACTACTGGGCTCAAGCAGTTCTCTAGCCTAAGCCTCCCAAGTAGCTGGGACTACAGGCAAATACCACTGTGGCTGATGGTAATCTCTTTATTTTTAAAATCTAGTTCATGATAAAATATACTTTTAATTTGGAAACTTTGCTTAATATGCATTAGTTTTTCTCATGAACTTATGTATATATATGAAATTATAAATATGAAATATATATATATTTGTTTCCATGCATAGAAGTTATTATACAATAAATGTAAATACTTTTCAGTTTTGAAACACTATTTGGAATTATAAGACAAAGACAGAGAAGTATGCCTATAAACTTTATATTCTCATCAGTTTATTCAGAAAAATTACATTTGTTATGGCTATGGGTGGAATTATGTTCTCCCATAAAGATATACTCAAGTTCTAATTCCAGCACCTCAGAATATGGCCTCATTTGGAAACAAGATGTTTGTAGATGTAATTAGTTAAGATAAGGTTATATTAGAGCAGGATGGACCCCTGATTCCAATATAACTTGAATCATTATAAGAAGGTGTCCATGAGAAGACAGAGATGTAGGGACAACTCCATGTGAAGATGGAGGCAGAGGTTTGAATAAAGTATCTAAAAGCCAAGGAATATCACTACTTGCTGTCTGCCGTCAGGGAGAGGAGTGGAATAGATTCTCTTTCAGGAGGAACCAACATTACCAATACCTTGATTTCAGGCTTCTGTCTTCCAGAACTGCGAATGAATATATTTTTGTTGTTTTAAGCCACTCAGTTTGTAGTACTGTACTAAGACTTCTCTAGGAAACTCATACAATTAATCTAAAGGTTTACCCTTCACCAGAACATCTTCTCTGACTCTGTTAACACAAGCTAAAAAAAAAAAAAAATTAAATCATGGAAACCATTTTTGAATATGTAGTGATATTACAAATGAAATACAAATTGAAGCAAGCAAGGTGGACTTGCTTTTTGTTTTATTTCTTTTTTGAAAGGCTAGTATATTTGAGGATAGCAGAGGCAGGGATTTATCAAGATTTTTACATTCATCTTCCAGTACTAGTACCTGACAAGAAAAAAATGTAAAAAAATACAAAAAATTTTGGTGCTTCATTTAACATGACAATTGCTGTCATGTTCATTGGTATAACTATCCAGTAGTCACCTTTGTGCATAGGTGACTTCTTTGTATATGAAAACTCTTTCTCCTTTTTCCTTATTCTAAACAGTGTTGAAGTAGCAGACAACATGACACTTTCATCTAGTATTTTTTTTCCAGTATCCTCTAAGAAGAAGGACATTGTCCTAAATAAGAATACCATTTTCACATTTAATACAATTAAAATGATTTCATGGTATCATCTAATATAGAGTCTATGTTCAGATTTCAGGCTTCAAAATGTCCTTTATTTTTTGTGGTGTTGTTTCCATTGTTTGTTTTTAACTTCAGGTCCCAATGAAAATACCTGAAGTGCACTGGACAATTCTGCCTTTTTACTTTCTATTTATATATCTCTCTCATAACTCTAGCACAGTTTTTCCTTCATTTTTATTTTTGTTTTCCATATTATTAGTCTTTTTAAAGATTTTAAATCATTTACCCTGCATACTGCATAATGCTCTATATTTTAGTTTTGCCTGGAAGTTGTCCTATTATTACATTCAGGTTAAACATTTTGGGCAAGAATACTATACAGGTGTTACATGCACTTTATATTTTACCACATCAAAACACATACAATATCAAGTCATCTCATTATCATTGATGTTAATTCTAATTACTTTGCTAGGATGATAGCCATCATATGTCTCCATTTTAAAAACAAAATATCCATTCTAAGTAATCTGAAATGTAATATTCTTGAGAAGATGTTAATATAGAATTCATTTGTGTTCTTCAATGTATGTCTTTTCTTTTTCATTAATTATACAGTGCATAGAAAACATTGTCAGTTTTACTTCTTTGTCCTTTAGTTCCGAGGCATTTTCTTTCGATATGTCTTTGTTAATTGTATCCTCTTCTCTACTCTTTCCTTCGGCAGTTCTTATTCACTAGGACACTTGTTATCTCTATTATTCTTTTATTGTTTTCCTTTTAATAATTTTTAGGGTACAAGCAATTTTTGGTTACATGGGTAAGTTCTTTAGAGGTGATTGCTGAGGTTTTGGTGCACTCTTCATTTGAACAGTGTACACTGTGCCCAATATATGTTTTTTTTAATCCGTCGCCCCACTCCCATGCTTCGCTCCAAGTCCCCAGAGTCCATTATATGATTCTTATGCCTTTGCATCCTCATAGCTTAGCTCTCACTTATAAGTGAGAACATACAATATTTGGTTTTCCATTCCTGAGTTACTTCATTTAGAATAATGGCCTCTAGCTCAATCAAAGTTGCTGCAAAAGATATTGTTTCATTCCTTTTTATGACTGAGTAGTATTGCATGATGTATATATACCACATTATCTTTATCCACTTATTGGTTGATGGGCACTTAGGTTGGTTCCATATTTTTGCAGCTGAGAATTGTGCTGCCATAAACATGCATATGCGTGTGTCTTTTTCATATAATGACTGTTTTTTCTCCCACTCTGGGGGTTGTCTGTCTACTCTGCTAATTACTTCTTTTGCTATACAGAAGCTTTTCTTAGTCTAATTAGGTCCTATTTATTTCTTTATTTTGTTGCATTCGCTTTTGGGGTCTTAGTCATGAATTCTCTGCTTAAGCAAATGTCTAGTTTTCTGATGTTATCTTCTAGAATTTTTATGGTTTCATGTCATACTTCAGATTTGAGTGTTTGGTTCATCCTGAGTTGTATTAGGTGAGAGATGAAGATTCAGTTTCATTCTTTTTTATGGCTTGCCAGTTTTCTCAGCACCGTTTATTGAATAGGTGTTTTAAATTCTATTTAGATGATGACTCACATTTATTGACTTGCATATGTTAAATTATCCCTGTATCCCTGTTATGAAACTCACTTGATCATGATGTATTATCTTTTTGACATGCTGTAGGATTAGATTAGCTTGTATTTTGTTGAAGATTTTTGCATCTGTGTTTGTCAGGGATAATAGCTGATTGTTTTCCTTTTTTTGTTAAGTCTTTCCTTGTTTGGGTATTAGGGTGAATCTGGCTTCGTAGAATGATTTAGGGAGTATTCCCTCTTTATCTTTTGAAATGCTTTCTGTAGAATTTGTACCAGTTCTTTATTGAATATATGATAGAATTCAGCTGTGAATCCATCTGGTCCCAGACTTCTTTTTATTGGCATTTTTAAAAATTATTTATTCGATCTTGCTGCTTGTTATTGGTGTGTTCAGAATTTCTATTTCTTCCTGATTTAATCTAGAAGAGTTGTATATTTTCAGGAATTTATCTGTCTCCTCTAGATTTTCTTGTTGGTGTGCATAAAAGTGTTAATAGTAGTCTTGAATGATATTTTGCATTCCTGTGGTATTGGTTGTAATATATCCAGTTTCATTTGTAATAAAGTTTATCTGAATCTTTCTTTTTTTCTTGGTTAATCCCCCTAATGGTCTATCTTTTGTTTATATTTTCAAAGAACCAGCTTTTTATTTAATTTACCATTTACATAATACAGTGTGAAGGTGTCTGGACTTGGTTCTCATCTCAGCTGCTTTCATAATAACTTTGTGGCCCTGATCAAATCGCATAGCTTCTCTTGGCCTCAGCTTTCTGGTCAGTAAGCTAAAAGACAGGCTGATAAAACGGTTTTTAAAGAAACTTCAGAGCTAAAGCTCTAAATTTCCAGGAACGCTAAACTGAACAGTGTTCAACTATTATATATTTACTACCTAAGCACACAGTAAATAATTAGGTTGTTGTAAGAGAGTTTCAGTACATTTAATCTTAAAAAATCTTGTACCTTAGCCATGGAAATAAAAACAATTACTGTCAGACATTTGTAATCATTGGAGCTTTCAAGATTCATTTGCAGCAAACTGAAACTCATTACTTTTTCTAATCAACAAACTAACTTAACTGTCACTAATGCTTCTTGAAAATCTAAAGAAAGATAGTAATTTTAAAAGTACTAGGTAAAATTCAATAAATAAATTATTAAAAGAAGTTTTATGAACCCAAACTTAGGGAACAGTTAGGAATTCCTGAGTAGTTGGGAACTCTAATTCAGAATCCTTTTAACTAGCATTAGTGTGTCTAAGAGAAGATAATGTGACAATTATTTTGTACCTTGGTTTTCTGCAACCAGATTACATAACAATACCTGGCATTTAGACACTGGTTATAATTTTTAATGTACTGTTTCATGCATTTTTAATTAATTCCCTTCACTCAACCTGAAAAGATGAATAATCATAATACCATATATATATATTTTTGAACACTCAAGACATGCTATTTTCTTGCAAATATTATTTAATCCTCCTAAACCTTACAAAAAGAACATTCTAATCATATCCTTTCTTTTATGATGAGAAAAAATGACACAAAATATTAAATTTCTTCTCAACTAATAGGAAGTAGAGCCAGGAAACTAATCAGGCAGTCATGTGATTAGCAACAATATTGAACCACCTTGAGAGAGGAAATTGGGTTTTAACAGGATTTGCAAACTCTAAGAATTGCACACTCTTATCTTAACACTTAAATTGTGGGAAATGGTTACAAAGGAGTTTTTGAGATCACACTAATTTTTCCTTTTTTGCTATTTTTTTATTATACTTTAAGTTCTGGGATACATGTGCAGAACGTGCAGGTTTGTTACATAGGTATACACGTGACATGGTGGTTTGCTGCACCCATCAACCCGTCATCTACATTTGATATTTCTCCTAATGCTATCCCTCCCCTAGGCCCGTACCGCTAACAGGCCCTGGTGTGTGACGTTCTCCTCCCTGTGTTCATGTGGTCTCATTGTTCACCTCCCACTTATGAGTGAGAACATGCGGTGTTTAATTTTCTGTTTTTGTCTTAGTTTGCTGAGAATGGTGGTTTCCAGCTTTATATATGTCCCTGCAAAGGACATGAACTCATCCTTTTTTATGGCTGCATAGGGTTCCATGGTGTATATGTGCCACATTTTCTTTATTCAGTCTATCATTGATGGGTATTTGGGTTGGTTCCAAGTCTTTGCTATTGTGAACAGTGCTGCAATAAACATACGTGTGCATGTGTTTTTATAGTAGAATGATTTATAATCCTTTGGGTAAATACCCAGTAATGGGATAATTGCTGGGTCAAATGGTATTTCTGATTCTAGATCCTTGAGGAATTGCCACACTGTCTTTCAAAATGGTTGAACTAATTTACACTCCCACCAACAGTGTAAAAGCATTCCTATTTCTCCACATGCTCTCCAGCATCTGTTGTTTCCTGACTTTTTAATGATCGCCATTCTAACTGGCGTGAGATGGCATCTTATTGTGGGTTTGATTTGCATTTCTCTAATGACCAGTGATGATGAGCTTTTTTTCATATGTTTGTTGGCTGCATAAATGTCTTCTTTTGAGAAGTGTCTCTTCATATCCTTTGCCCACTTTTTGATGGGGTTGTTTATTCTTTTCTTGTAAATTTGTTTAAGTTCTTTGCAGATTCTGGATATTAGCCTTTTGTCAGATGGATAGATTGCAACAATTTTCTCCCATTCTGTAGGTTGCCTGTTCACTCCAATGATAGTTTCTTTTGCCGTGCAGAAGCTCTTAAATTTAATTAGATCTCATTTGTCAATTTCGGCTTTTGTTGCCATTGCTTTTTGTGTTTTATTCGTGAAGGCTTTGCCCATGCCTATGTCCTGAATGGTATTGACTAGGTTTTCTTCCAGGGATTTTATGGTTTTAGGTCTTACGTTTAAGTCTTTAATCTATTTTGAGTTAATTTTGTATAATGTGTAAGGAAGGGGTCCAGTTTCAGTTTTCTGCCAGTTTTCCCAATACCATTTATTAAATAGGGAATCCTTTCCCCATTTCTTGTTTTTGTGAGGTTTGTCAAAGATCAGATGGTTGTAGATGTGTGGTATTATTTCTAAGGCCTCTGTTCTGTTCCATTCGTCTATATATCTGTTGTGGTACCAGTACAATGCTGTTTTGGTTTATGCAGCCTTGTAGTATAGTTTGAAGTCAGGTAGCATGATGCCTCCAGCTTTGTTCTTTTTGCTTTGGATTGTTTTGGCTATAAGCGCTCTTTTTTGATTCCACAGAAAACTTAAAGTAGTTTTTTCTAATTATGTGAAGAAAGTCAATGGTAGCTTGATGAGGATAGAATTGAATTTATAAATTATTTTGGGTACTATGGCCATTTTCACGATATTGATTCTTCCTATCCATGAGCATGGAAAGTTTTTCCATTTGTTTGTGTCCTCTCTTAATTCCTTGAGCAGTGGTTTGTGGTTGTTCTTGAAGAGGTCCTTCACATTCCTTGTAAGTTGTATTCCTAGGTATTTTATTCTGTTTGTAGCAATTGTGAATGGGAGTTCACTCATGATTTGGCTCTCTGTCTATCATTGGTGTATAGGAATGCTTGTGATTTTTGCACATTGATTTTGTATCCTGAGACTTTACTGAAGTTGCTTATCAGCTTAAGGAGAGTTTGGGCTGAGACGATGGGGTTTTCTAAATATACGTCATGTTATCTGCAAACAAAGATAATTTGACATCTTCTCTTCCTATCTGAATATGTTTTATTTTTTTCTCTTGCCTGATTGTCCTGGCCAGAACTTCCAAAACTATGTTGAATAGGAGTGGTGAGAGACGGCATCTTTGTCTTGTGCTGGTTTTCAAAGGAATGCTTCCCTCTTTTGCCCTTTCATTGTGATATTGGCTGTGGTTTTGTCATAAATAGCTCTTATTATTTTGAGATATGTTCCATCAATACCTAGTTTATTGGGAGTTTTTTAGCATGAAGGGGTGTTGAATTTTATCAAAGGCTTTTCCTGCATCTATTGAGATAATCATGTGGTTTTTGTCATTGTTTCTGTTTATGTGATGGGTTACATTTATTGATCTGCGTATGTTTAACCAACCTTGCATCCCGGGGATGAAGTCGACTTGATTGTGGTGGATAACCTTTTTGATGTGCTGCTGGATTAGGTTTACTAGTATTTTATTGAGGATTTTTGCATTGATGTTCATCAGGGATATTGTCTTGCAATTTTCTTTTTTTGTTGTGTCTCTGCCACGTTTTGGTATTAGGATGATACTGGCCTCATAAAATGAGTTAGGGAGGAGTCCCTCTTTTTCTATTGTTTGGAATAGTTTCAGAAGGAATGGTATCAACTCTTCTTTGTACCTCTGGTACAATTCAGCTGCGAATACATCTGGTCCTGGACTTTTTTGGTTGGTAGGCTATTAATTACTGCCTCAATTTCAAAACTTGTTATGGGTCTATTCAGGGATTTGGCTTCTTCCTGGTTTAGTCTTGGGGGGATGTGTGTGTCCAGGAATTTATAAATTTCTCCTAGAATTTCTAGTTTATTTGCATAGAGGTGTTTATAGTATTCGCTGATGGTAGTTTGTATTTCTGTGGGATCAGTGATGATATCCCCTTCATCATTTTTTTATTGTGTCTATTTGATTCTTCTCTCTTTTCTTCTTTATTAGTCTGGCTAGTGGTGTATCTATTTTGTTGATCTTTTAAAAGAACCAGCTCCTGGTTTCATTGATTTGTTGAAGGTTTTTTTCATGTCTCTATTTCCTTTAGTTCTGCTCTGATCTTAGTTGTTTCTTGTCTTCTGCTAGCTTTTGAGTTTATTTGCTTTTTCTTCTCTAGTTCTTTTAATTGTGGTGTTAGGGTGTCAATTTTAGATCTTTCCTTCTTTCTTCTGTGGGCATTTAGTGCTATAAATTTCCCTCTAAATACTGCTTTAGCTGTGTTCCAGAGATTCTGGTATGTTGTGTCTTTGTTCTCATTGGTTTCAAAGAAACACTCACGAACATTTATCTCATCTCTTTAATATTAATCATGCTACCAGGTGTGAGGAGATATCTCATGTGGGTTTAATTTGTATTTCTCTGGCGATTAGTGATGTTGAGCAAATTTTTATATAATTCTTGAACATTTGAGCGTCTTGTTTTGCAAAAACGTATTCACTTCCTTTGTCCATTTTTAATTGATTTGTTTTTTTCTATTAAGTTATTTGAGTTCCTTACATATTTAGGATATTAATCCCTTATCAAATACATGGTTTGCAAATATTTTCTCAGACTCTGTAGATTACCTTTTCATTCTTTAAATTGTTTCTTTTGCTGTGCAGAAGCTTTGTAGAAGAAAAGCTTTTTTGCCCTTTTCATTTTTTTTTCCTCTTTTACTCTATTAGCACTATCAGCTTTGAGTTTAGGTAAGAATTCTGTTTTCAAATTGCTTATTTAAAAAAAATAAAAATCAGTCCTGCAGTTAGCATTAAAATTGGTAATTTCTGCATAATTAATTCATCAAGTTATAAACTTTTGCTGCTTTTATTCCATTTGTAGCATTTTTCACTTAGTACACTTCCGTTCTTAAAATGAAACCACTTATGAAATAGAAAGAAAGCTTGAAATCAGAACACTCTATATATTTTGACAATTCTTCATTGGGAAATATGTGTTATAATGAGCAACGTGAAGTAAAAACAAGATCATGAGTGGTTTTTTCTCCTAAACCAAATACTTTTTTTTATTTTAAATTAAGGCTTGTATTCTACATGATTTGTACAGTCATTACAGTTAAAAAAAAAAAGTAGGTGACGGTAATTTTTCAAGATGTCATTTGCATATTTCAATAAATATGTTCTTCAGTAAATAGTTGAGAAAACATCTGTGAATATTATCACTATGTAATCAACATACTAATAAACCAACTCAAAAATAAAGTCATTATGCCATCATAAATGTTGTGATATATTGTGATATATTATCTGTTTTAGCTTTTGTTTAAATGATAGGTGTGCTTTCTGATTTGTGAACTATGGCTCATGCAGGAACAGTTAATATTTCTTTGTATAGGAATGTCAATCTACTATGTTTAAAGATATTTAATTTTGGCTGGGTGTGGTGGCTTACACCTGTAATCCCAGCACTTCGGGAGGCCGAGGTGGGCAGATGACGAGGTCAGGAGATCGAGACCATCCTGGCTAACACAGTGAAACCCCATCTCTACTAAAAATATGCAAAATTAGCCAGGCGTGGTGGCAGGCACCTGTAGTCCCAGCTACTCGGGAGGCTGAGGAAGGAGAATGGCATGGACCTGAGAGGTGGAACTTGCAGTGAGCTGAGATTGCGCCACTGCACTCCATTGTGGGCAACAGAGCAAGACTTTGTCAAAAAAAAAAAAAAATCTCATATACCAGTAGCAATAGATCATATTAAATGTTATAGTAATAAGATTTCCAGCATTATTCCAAAGGTGACCTTCAGTTAAGCTGTTCACACTTCTATAATTTGAAGTCTCCACTTTTTAGGTATACCTCTAAGTAAATTGATGGCCAAAGTTCTGTGGGGAAATTTTGCATTATTTGTCTATAATTGCCAATGTATCTCACAGCTTCTTAAGTTCAAATAATCTTCTAGAATACTCTGAAATTTATTTCCACTTCATTATAAAAATTTAAGCCTTCTTGCAGCATATTTAATTAAGAGTAAAGATGAAGATCTAGGAGAAACTTGTAAAGTTTCTTCAACTTCCCTGAAAATTGCTGCTCAACTTGATTTCTATGCTAATATTTATATTGTTGAACTTGTGTAATGACAATAGAGAGCTTACATATCCCAATATAAAGAGAAAAATGCTTGAACTGATACTACAATATAGAATATATACAAATATTTCCAATAATCAAATATATTTGGGGACATAATTAGTCATCAAGTAATGCAAATTGAAATGAAAATAAACTAGTAGTTCAAAATCTTTAGAAAGGCTAACCTTTCAAAAGCCAACAATGCCAACTTCTAGTAACGGATAGTAAATAAGTTTTGCAGACATTCTCAGAGGCAGTATAATATAATTTTGAAAACTGGTTGTCATTCACTTATAAAAATTAAGATGTAAGTATCCTATGGCTCTTATGTTTAATAAAGAGGAATGAAAGTGAAAGCATCTGTCCCCAAAATGACTTGTACAAGAATGTTATAATCATTTAATACTTAATAGTCAAAAACTGAGAACAATCCAAATATCCCTCAAAAGAAACAAAAAAAGCAAACATGGAATGGAATAACATTCCTCAAGGTGAAGGTACAAGCTACTGATAGAAAAAACTACCCAAGGAGAAATGACTGAGGACAAGCGAGTTCCTACTTCAATTCCTATGATATTCTAAAACAGACGAAATGATCTATCATAATAAAAATCATAACGGTAGTTGGTTCTGGGGTTGGGCATTATCAGGAAAGGTATATGAGAAAACTTTTGACTTTGAATAGAGCCATTTTATATCCGGATTAAGCGTAGATTGCCCAGTGGTATACATTTGCTAAATTCAGAGTCTACATTTAAAATCTGTGCATTTTACTGAATAACATTAAGCTTTAACTTTACACATTTGGATAAACTATTCATATTTTTCTGCAATTTGCTTCCTCTTCCCCCGTTGCAGAGTAGAATTGCTGAAACCCTCAAAATTGAGAGTTACATATTTAAATTTCTCTTTTATCAGTTTTAGTTTTTCTTACGGGGCTATTTCTAGATTAGGAGGGTTTTTTTTTTTTTTTGACACATCCACAATGTGGCAATCAACATTCTCTCTCTCCATTTGTCTATATACATATATGTTTCTATATCTAGTTATAGATATCTGTATCTGTCTATCCATCCTTCTACCCACTTATCTGTAATCAATTTTCTCCATAGCAAATGTTCACAGGAATGGAACTTCTGAATCAAATAATAGGTATATTTAAGTTTTTAATTATTCAAAAATATTGTTCTCATTATCTCTTGTCTTCAATTTTTAGAAGTTCTTTGTATATTATTAATATTTTATCAGTGCATGTTCTTTTCACCAGGAACAGAAGCTAAGTGTTCCAGTTATCTATTGTTATCTATTGTTGTGTATCAAATAAACACAAATCTTAGCGATTTAAAACAACTATTTTATTATTCTTCATAGCATTTGACTAACCTCAGCTGCGCAGTTTGTTTGTTGTTTGTTTTTTGTTTTGAGAATCTCTCTCATGCACTACGTGTTAGATAGCGACTGGGTTACAGTCATTTGAAGACTCAACTGAGTTGATTATCCAAAATGAATTTTATTTCCTCACAGATAGGATACTGATATAGTTGGGGGTGGGAGATCTCTGGGCATCTTTTTCCTTCTCTCTTTTTTTTTTTTTTTTTTGAGACAATCTGGCCCTGTCGCCTAGGATGGAGTGCATTGGCGTAATCTCAGTTTACTGCAACCTCCGCCTCCTGGGTGCAAGCAATTCTCCTGCCTCAGCCTCTGAGCAGCTGGGACTACGGGCAGGTGCCAACACACCCAGCTAATTTTTGTATTTTTAGTAGACAGGGTTTCATTATGTTGGCCAAGCTGGTCTTGAACTCCTTACCTCAAATGATCCACTCTCCTTGGCCTACCAAAGTGCTGGCATTACAGGCCTGAGCCACAGCGCCCAGCTCCCTTTCTTTCTCTCTCTCCACATAGCCTCTCCATATGAATAGCTAAGGCTGTCTTACATCATGGTGGTCTCAGAGTTGTCAAACCCCTTACGGGGTAACTAGCTTTCCTCAGAGTAAGTATTTCCAGAGTACAGGCAGAAGCTTCAAGACCTCTTGAAACCTAGCCGTAGAAGCCACACAGCATTACTCACACCACCTTCTGTCAGTTAGAAATCATTTACAGTGTTAAAACAGAGCCAGGGGAAGGAAATCAGATAGGGGCATGAACACTAGAAGAGATAGTATGTTTTCTAATATACTTATTTAAGATTATTTTTTGCAAGCATTTTCTCAATTTTATTCTTCATCCAACAAGGTTTTAAAGGTTCTATTTTCTGTATCATTGAGATCAAATATTTTCTAATTCTAACATTCCTAACACTAATCTTCTATCAAATTTAAATACCGATTCGTATGCAGTCAGCTTTCCAAGGTAATACTTCTGCAGTTTATTATATTTTTGCCATGGTAAAACAGCTATTATTGGCTTTTTGACCTGCTACTGAGTTGCATAACCAATACTATTTATTTTATGTTATTTTACATACATAAGCCCATTTCTGATATGAAACTCAGTATTTCTCCTTTTATAGGCTCAGCTAGATGTAATGGAGATTCAACATCTCCATTACATAAAACAAAATTTCACTTCCTTTTCTAGTTAAAAAAAAAAAGACTATCTGGAACTAGATAGTCTGTTGCTGCTATGCAGACTCTGTTTCATTGGGTTGCCAGGAACCCTCAACTTCGCTTGCACCAAACTTCAGTTAATGCCATTATACATACTGAGAAAGAGATAATCCAATATATTCACATCCTATACAATGGTTTAACAAAATGAAGGAGAGTTGCCTTTTCTTTCAAGATCACTAAAAAGTATCTGCCCCAAAATCTGCAACTACAATTCTAAAAAATTATAAATATAATCTTATTTTGGTTATCACATTACCTCTAGCAGAAACTAGGGATTGTATTCACAATTCTGGGTTATCACATTCCTACAAAAAATACTGATAAATTCAGAAGAAAGGTAGATGTATGTCAGGGATATATCTAGCAATTTTTACTACTATGGATTATAGAGCTGTAGTGATTATTAAACATTATCTATTTGTGTTTTATATTTTCCTACATTTAGCATATTTTTTTAAATTTAAAAGTAAAATTAAATTTAATCCAAATATTTAAAAATTATTTCTCGTGATTTTAAGTTTAAATATAGCAAATATAATTGGTTACATTTGTCATAAATGCTTTTCTGGTCAGGACAGTGATAAATAGTGTTTAAATAAGCACATATTTAGTCAAATAACCTGACTAAAATTCCGAATTTTCCAACATTTCAAATAATTTTTTTACATTTTTTCTGTCTAACAAGGATTACCCAAATATCTATTTGCATAACTTATTAAGAATGTAATATTTTCTAGCCAGGTGCGGTGGCTCACACCTGTAATCCCAGCACTTTGGGAGACTGAGGCGAGCAGATCACCTGAAGTCAGGAGTTTGAGACCACACTGGCCAACATGGTGAAACCCCGTCTCTACTAATAATAGAAAAATTAGCCAGGCATGGTGGTGCACACCTGTAATCTGAACTACTCAGAGGCTGGAGCAGGAGAATCACATGAACTCGGGAGGTGGAGGTTGCAGTGAGCCGAGATCGCACCATTGCACTCTACCCTGAGCAACAAGAGTGAAACTGTCTCAAAATAAAAAACAAATGTAATATTTTCTTTAACATAATAGGAAACAGCAAAAATGTATCATATTTGATACGTCAATGAAGAAGATAAGAGCATATGATCCAGAAATCCCAGTTTGGGGCAAATATCCAAAGGAATTGAAATCAGGATCTTGAAGAGGCATTTGCCTCTTGTTCCTTGCTGCATTACTTGCAATAACAAAAATACAGAAACAACCTACATGTCCATTAATGGATGAGTGGATAAAGAAAATGTGGGATATACATACAATGCAATGTTATTTGCAAGGAAATTCCTGTCATTTGTGGCAACATGGATGAACCTGGATGACATCATGCTAAGTGACATAAACCAGACACAGAAAGAAAGATACTGCATGATCTTACTTATATGTGGAATACAAAACAGTCAAATTCATAGAAGTAGAGAATACAATGGTGGTGGTCAGAGGCTAGGGTAAGAGAGAAATGAGGAGGTAACATGAGATTTGGAGAGGACAAAGCCTCAAAACCACATTAATGACTCTCATCTATAAGGGATTACTCTGTGTTCTGTGGTCGTTAGGAAGAACTGTAAGATATTTTCTCTCTAGTGCACCCATTATTTTTGCCTCTAGATTGTTCTCTGTTTTTGTTCCACATGCCCTACGGCAGTGGAGAATACAGCAGTGACGTTGTTCTCAAAGTAACCAGGTTTATATTTTACCCGAATTTTTCTGCTTTCTCGAATTCCTTTTTCCTGATTATGTATTTGAACATACCAGATTGTTTCATACTGAAATATAATCTGGCCTTATTAGTTTTACATCAAATTCAAACTTATTTGACCTTGACTATATATAAATATATATGTACAGTAATATAAAAGAAGACTATAACAGTGTGTTAATAAATCTTAAATTATTTTCATTTCCTGTACTTAAATAGTTGAGTGTGTACATTTTTGCATTCAGTTAAATTTAACATGTGCTTTTGTAATATGGAAAGTGAAATATTACCATGCTGTGTGGGCCATCTGTACTGGGAAATATATTTACCTCTGAGTAAATTTTAGTAGCAAGTATTTTGACTTCTGTGCTATTGAGAAATTTAGACTTCACCTTATAACTCTGAAGTTAAGAGATTTCTATTAATATATCATATTCCAACATAATTTATTATATTAGTATGTTTCATACATTGCATAAGATAGAATCAGGATAAAAGTAAATAAACACAACCTTTTTGAGTCGTGACTTTATTTCACTTTAAAAATTTATTTTCATACCAAAAAAATCATTCAAAGACAGTATTACAAAGGATGACAAAATACATAAAATTGGCAGATGTCTTACACTAAAATAAAGTTGGTTTTCCCAGATCTGAATGGTTTTATACTACTTGATATTCCCAATTGGTCCTGAAATAAACTCCATACCCTCCCTAATACTATCTGAATGGCACTAATATTTTACGATATTAATATTCGAATGGCGATTTGGAAGGGAGAGGTCTCACTCACAGGTATCTTCTTAAAGGTATGACTATACTGTGTAATTTAACCTCATGACCATTGACTAGACCAAAATGCATATCTGACTCAAAGCAAGCAATACTAATCTGTATTCATAAATTTGGACTGGTACCATTATTGGTCCATTATTAGCAAAAGATGTGAATTGAGAATGAGGGGGTAAAAAAAGCAGAGATGAGAAAAAAATAATACTGCACTAATGTATGAGAAATTGATGAAATAGTTTTTATTTTCCCTGAAAGTTTCCTGGTTCTCAGATCCAGTTGCTTTTCCTGCCCCTGGGTTCCGTGACATCTCTATCAAGATAACAAACACTATCTTTATATAAATTAATTTGACAAGACATCTAAACTTGTAACTAAAGTCTTCAGTAGAGCTAGAACAAAATAAATCTGCTCTGTATTAGGACCATCAATTACACTGTCCAGGAAATTTACAAAGATAAAACAGTTAATCACCCTAAGGTCATTGGGGATTTTCCTCTCTGGATGTTCTTACAAATCTACATAAATCACCTATAGTGAAACAGAGCTCTGATTATGGTGCTGGGATCAAGCTTCATATCAGAATCACTAATGCAAAAGATTAAATCCAATCTAAGTGTGAAATTAATGATAAATTGTCCTTCTGTAAAACACCAAAATTGTAGACAGAGGTAAGATTCATTCAGCTCATCTGTCACAGACTCTTGTATTTTTACCCTGGTTAGGGCTTGTTGCAGAACCAGACAAGTCTAAAAAGTGTAAGCATTCTAACTAAATAATAAGCCATAGGTACTCTGGTAAAATCTTCAATAAAAATCCAAATACTGACTAGAAAGTAAAATGAGGTAGCAGAAACTGTTTTTCCATTAGGTGACAGCATGCCCTGTCTAACAGCGTTAACAGTGATGTATGTCTCCCAGTAATAGAATCTAGTGGCTTAGGAGAACAGCTGAAGCTGTTAGAATCACCCAGGCCACATCTTGAATGCTTTGCTGCCTAGAAATTCCTTCCACCAGATACCCTAAGTCATCACTCTCAAGTTCAAACTTCCACAGATCCCTAGGACATCGACAGATGCAGCTAAGTTATTTGCTAAGACATAGCAAAAGTGACCTTTACTCCATGTCCCAATAAGTTCCTCCTTTCCATCTGAGACCTCAACAGCCTAGACTTCATTGTCCATATCACTATCAGCATTTTGGTCACAACCATTTAACCATTTAACCAGTCTGTCAGAAGTTCCTAACTTTCCCTCACCTTCCTGTCTTCTTCTGAGCTCTCAGCACACTTACCTACTCTACCTGTTACCTAATTCCGAAGCTGCTTCCACATTTTCAGGTATCTTTATAGTAGTGCCTCACTCCTCGGTACCAATTTTCTATATTAGTCATTTCTGGCATTGCTATAAAGAAATACTGGAGACTGCGTAATTTATAAAGGAAAGAAGTTTAATTGGCTCGTGGTTCTGCAGTCTATATGGAAAACATGATGCTGGCATCTGCTGCATTTCTGATGAGGCCTCAGTAAACTTACAGTCATAGTGGAAGGCAAAGGGGGAGCAGGCATGTTTTATGGCCAGAGCACGAGCAAGAGAAGAAGGGAGGCTACCACAACACACACTTTTAAACAACAAGATCTCATGAGAATTCACTCACTACATCGAGGACAGCACCAAAGGGATGGTGATAAATTATTCGTAGGAAATCTGCCCCCATGATTTAATCACTTCCCACCAGGCCCCAACTCTGACACTAGGGATTGCATTTCAACATGAGATCTGGGTGAAGACACTCATCCAAACTATATCATTGAGGTAATGATAGTAGTCCAAATTATAGATACAAAAAATATAATGGTTGTTCCCAAGACATGGGGAGTGGGAGACATTGGGAATTATTTTTTTAATGACTATAGAGTTTCAGCTTTACAAGATCAAAAGAGTTATGGAGATATATGGTAACTGGATATTACAAATGTATTTAATACAACTGGGCTGTACGCTTAATAATAATGACAGTGGTAAATTTATATTACAACAACAAAATAAAAAGAAAAAATATACCTGATGATTTGTTAAAGTTTACATATATACATATTATATGTGATATTTTTAGCCCTATACCTAGTACCTTTTCAGTAACTAGTAAAATTATATAATTATTACAGAAAAGTGCTATGAATTCTTATTTGGAGTCCACTCAGGGTCTTTAAATTCCACGAAAGATACCAGAAGCATATTTGTTGCATAGAGAGTAGAACAAACTTTACCCAACTTAGATGGCTTTTGTGAATACCTTGATTCTAGCTACATGGCAGACATTCAGTTTTGTTATTTGAATTCAAAATTTAGTTAAGTAACACTGGTAACCATGTAGCTGAGGGAGTGAAGGGCTGATGGGTAAAAATACGACAGTAAAAGTATTTTAAACCATGCAGAAATCACATTTTCAATTAGAATATGTGACTGCAAGTATGTAGCATAAAATGTTGAAATCACACATATATTTGGCTACATGTGTGATTCCACATTGGTATAATATCGAATAAGTTGATTTTGTCCCTGGTTCCCTGGAGGTAACTTCAAAATCTTTGAAGATTCTCTAATGATATGAGTGTTATTCATAATAGGCCCCTTAAACTAAATCTGAGATTAAAGTAATGAGATGACTAAGGATGGGTCACACCAGAAATAATAATGATGAGATTAGAACTTTCAAGCTTTTGAGCCAGATGATATCAGTCCTACCTCTGAGAAAGAAAGGAGGGATATTTTGTTCAAGCATGTGGCCAGTGATTTAATTAATCATGGCTAAGTACTGAAACTCTAAGTATATAAAAACTTTGAACAACAAGACTCCAGTGAGCTTCCTGATACACGTGAATGTTACAGGAGGATGACACATCCTGAGGACAAGAAACTCCACATTTGGTATCTTGCAAGACTTCACCCTATGAGTCCCTTTATTTAGCTTGTTCTGACGTGGATTATTTTTAACAAAACTGTAATCATAAGTTCAGTGATTTCCTGAGTTCTGTTAGCTGTTCTAGTAAGTTATCAAACCTGAGGTGATAGTGGGCACTGCCAAATTTCTAAAAAGTTGGTCAAAATTGGTGCTTGCAGCTATCGTCTGAAGTAAGGATAAGCAGTCTGATGGAACTCTGCCCTTAACCTGAGAAGTCTGTGCCAACTCCAAGTAGTTACTGTACATACTGCATTGCAACACTGAAAAAAGTTCCTAAGTGTAAGCATCTCACAGATATGTCAGAAAATACAATATAATTTTTTAATTTTTAATTTTTTAATTTTTCATGAAATAAGTAACCATAATAACTTTTCAAAGGCAATATTTCACAGACAGTAAAATTATATATTTTAAATTACACGCATAGTATTATCAAAACTTGAGATTTGTTGAAATATGTTTTTTCTGATTCTCCTGAGAATAGTTGCAGGACCAGAAATTATCCATAGCAATATTTTGAAATAAAGTAAAAATTAATGGGTTTTTTCAGAAAAAGTTTTTAGAAATATGTAAAATAAAGTGTACATGATTTTAGTGACAACTCTAAAGTATTGACAGCCAAGGTGGCAGGTAAATTGTTAGTGTGTCTGAGAATTCCTAACATTATAACCTGGTTAGAATTTACCATTAACAATAGATATGTTATATGCTATCAATATGAATATTTGCTGTTTAATCAATACAAGATTTAGAAGTTTGATTTGAAATTGTTTCATTTGGGAGGAAAGACAGTTTTAGACAGTCCATATTTTAATATATAAAATATAAAATTGTATTCTCATTTTTAAATATTTTTCAGCTCAATATTCTGTAACGTGTTTTTCTTCTTAAGTAAAAAAATTCCTTTCCTTAATGAAACTAAAGGTTATTTCCTAGATGTCTATATATCTATCCCAGATGTTCAACAATTGGCAGGAGATTCTTGTCATGTAGAAATGAAGGTTAAATTTGGTGACGGTATTATTATTTATAAATTCAAATAAAAGCTGAATGCAAGTATTATATGAATAATTGGTACTAACAATCAGTAATAATAACAAGTTTTATTAAAATATTAACAGCTATTTGTTAAGTGTGAGAACATTCATAGGATCTTACAACTTTTATGGAGATTAACTTTGCTAATTTTTCTGTTTTATATAAAAAGGATAAATTAATGCTTAATGGTAAATTATTTTATGAGAGCAAATATTTGTTTTTTGTAAGAATACATAAGCAAACATAAAAATGAAATAGTATGTGTAAAAAATCTAGAAAACATAAATTATGAATTAAATGAACAAAAGGAAAGTTGATTGAAGGTCATCATTGTGGCTTGACCAAATAAAGTAGAGAATCCAGCTCAAAGGCTCTTATTCCACTCCCAGGTATCTTGGCAGCATTTAAGAAACATAAAATAGATAAAATGAGACTTACTGCTTGAGGAAGCTTTAGGATATTGCTGGGCTCTTGCTTACTCTACTGATGCAGGTCAATTCTAGGTTAATTACAAATTCCATGTCAGTTATAAATCTTATAGTTCTATATCCACAAGGCCTTTCCCCTTCTATATCTTGTCATCACTGCTTGGAAAGGACAATTTCATGAGAACTGTAGAAACTTACTTTGCTGACTGTGCATGAGCTGAACTCAAAGTATTCTGTTGCTTTATTTGCTCTTCTTTGTCCTCTTTTATTGAAGAGAACAACAGTAGAGCAAATAATAGGCACCAGATGGGTTTCAGAATTCAAAAATTTGGAGAATGTAGTAAGACAATGCCATGTAAATTCTGTATTACATAAAATTTCTGGCAGGATCGGGGCAGCATCCTGTAATCAAATCTATTGATAGTTTTTAGTAAAATATGTGAACATTTACGCAAACTAGGATACGTAAAGACAGACTATGAATAACTTTATGTTTTTTCAAGGCCGACGTTGTCTCAAAATGAGTTTTGCCAAATTTTTATTTTTATATATTTTGGATTTCAGAATTTCGGTGAAATTATTATGTAATTGTACTACATTTTAAATTTATTATTATTTATTTTTTATAATTACCCCATGAGTGAAGTTTTTTGTTTTTTTTAGTTTTGTTTTGTTTTATTTTTGAGACAAAGTCTCGCTCTGTTGCCCAGGCTGGAGTGCAGTGGCGCCATCTCGGCTCACTGCAAGCTCTGCCTGCCGGGTTCACGCCATTCTCCCGCCTCAGCCTCCTGAGTAGCTGGGACGACAGGCGCCCGCCATCACGCCTGGCTAATTTTGTTTTTGTATTTTTAGTAGACACGGGGTTTCACCGTGTTAGCCAGGATGGTCTCGATCTCCTGACCTCGTGATCTGCCCACCTCGGCCTCCCAAAGTGCTGGGATTACAGGAGTTAGCCACCACGCCCGGGCAAGTGAAGTTTTATTATCACCTGTTGAGAAGTTTACGGACTTACCTAGAGTCATACAGCTACCAAATTGTCATGTAAGATTTAAAACCGTCTGACTTGAAAGCATATTGCATCAGCAACTGAACTATACTATTTTGCAATACGACTGAGACCTGAATGTATTTAAGAATATGCATGTGACACAGAACCAAAAAGTGAATTTAGGAAAATAGTGTATGGTTTTAGCAGAAATATTCTTTCAGTTGACAGACAATAGGCAAAGTTATTATTCAATGATAAATTCTACCATTTTCTGTGTCAATATGTATTACAATTACCAAAGACTACCAAAATATATGGTTTTTAGCTTGGTTCATCTTCAGGTCTCATGATTAAATATGAGAGTGTGGAACTTAGAGAAGATTCTCTACTAGCAGATAAGTGGAGTTGTAAAACAAGGTAGAAATGTGTACTAGAACTTGACTTAATTGGAAGCCACTGTCAGTGGCCCATTAATATATCGTGGAAGGCTTTAGCTAAATGGGAAGGAAGGTAAAGAGTTTAAATGAGGCTGAAAATTATTAAAAGGTGTGTGCATTGACCTAATATATGGGTATGTTTGAATATGTTTGGCTTATTCTGGAAGATTGTATATCCTTATGGAGAGTCTAGATTTTAGGAAACATAAATATTCTAGACACTGCTCTAGGTAAAATAGTATGGTTACAAGCATACTCTAGAAGTTAATCAACACCCTCAAATCAAAGTTCACTAGTAACATATCTCTAATAGATTACAGTTGAGCATATTGACTCTTCACAATGAGGAAGAATGTGCAACATAGAAAGTCGGGGGGGTGTCATTGAGAAGATACTTGAAAGTACTTATAGGATTTAAACTTATGTTAGATTATTTGAGGAAGGGTTCAAAAAAGCAGCCCTTTGATTTCGATACGATGCTATCAGGATAAGGGAATAATTTGGTTTCCCGATTACATCTTATCTAAATAGTTGGTAGAATGAAACTAAGCTAAAGCTGCAATAGGTAACAGGGCTGCAGTCACTCATGTTAGCTAGGATAGGGAAAAGGGTTTTTTTGTTTTTGTTTTTGTTTTTTTTTTTTTTTTTTGCTTGTTTTTTGAACAATGTTCTTGCTTCTCTGAGTTCAGGCATTATTACAGAGTGCTTTTGTTTTTTTCTTAATCTGTCATGGTCACACAGTTATTATTTTGTGAACACTGAATTAGTGTTCAATGAAAATGTTTATATTCAAAGAGCACCAAGACCTAGCTGTAAGTATAGCTCTTAGCAACAAGGTTTAACTGATAGATACCAAGCCATTCTGGCTATCAGGGACTGCTGTTCTATTCCTCAAACTAAAGAAAGATAGCTAGAGTTTAAAAGGATAACATGATTTTGAGAGGAAGCAAGTGGACTCTACTATCAGCAAAGACATAGAAATAAGTGTACCTTCTTGGTGCTATTGAGAAATGAGAGCACATGCTTGGTGCTATTGAGTCTTAAGTAGACTCTCACCAAGCATGTGCTCTTGGTGCCATTGAGAGTCTACTTAAGACTCAATAGCACCAAGCATGTGCTCTCCTTTCTAGCCTTTCAGGACTCTGAAGAGTTACTTCAAAGTTAGTATGAGCTATTCTGTTGATTTTGATGTCAGGAAATATACTATGCTGTCCAAGTGCTAGGATGTCACTTTATGGATAAAGAAATGTGGAAACACATGTTAATTTTATTTTATTTTGTAAGCGTTCTTACAAAAACATAAAAGATGACACTTACACTATTTTCATTAAAAAAATTTTACTGCATATTTAAAGTAGAAAACATGATGTTATGGGATACATATAGATAGTAAAAAGATTATTATAGTGTAGCAAATTAATATATTAATCATACCACACAGTTATTCATGTTTTTTGTGTGTGGCAAGAGCAGAATATTAAAAGTCTACTCATTTAGTATAAATACCAAATACAGTACAATTTTATTACCTACAGTCCTCATGTTGCAAAAGTCATTATAGGAAACAGTATGGAGAGTTCTAAAAAAATGAGAGAAATGAGAAACAGAACTACTATATGACCTAGCAATGCCTCTGTTGGGCATACACTGGCAGCAGCAGCCAGTCTGGAGTGGCCACTAAGTAGACACTGGCTGCAGTTGGGGAGACACGACAGGGGCTGTGCACTCCATGGAGCCTGCAGGAGCCAGGAACAAGCAGTTGCCCTGCCCCCTTCCAAGTTGTGGGGGCAGGAACCCCACCCTCCCAGACGCAGCTGCAGCCACCCAGTCAGACCTAGGAGGCCCCCCTGAACCTGCAGGCTCAGAAGTGCCTCCTCCTGCTGCCTGGCCTCTCCCTGCTGCAGGTGCCTGCTTGGATTTCAGAGCAAAATTGTGGGGCCTAGGCATTGTCATGACTAGGCCAGGTGTGTGTGCACTCAGTGCCATGCTGACACTCAAGCCCCCTGCTGCCTCAGCCTCCTTCGGACTTTGGGCGCCGACGAGCACAGGAGGGAAGCCGAGGTGGGTAGGCTGAGGTCAGCTCAGCAAGGGCCTGCAGGCATTCCTCAGCATGAACATCTGGGAGTTGTGGATGATATATAGATGGCAGCAGGAGGCAGACAGTCTCTGGGGTAGAAAGGAGTGGGTCCCTGGTGAAGCCCTACCTTCAAGCCAGGGATGACCTGAAGCCAGAGGGCCGGGCTGTCAGTTCTGGGTGGAGTTCCCTGACAGGAGTGAGAACTTATGGTGCTTTTTCTGGGCACATACATGGCCACCCATGAACCAATCAATATGCACCTCCTTCCTTCTCATCCCATGAAAACACAGGACTCAGACAGACTTGGGCAGGCATCAGGTCTAACTGCCTGTGGATAGGAGCTACCACTCTGAGTCTCCTCTCAGCTGACAGCAGCACAGACCCGGGATGACTGGCCTGCAGAGAGTAGCTATCCACTCCAGGTCTCCTCTCCTCTGAGGGATGCACACTCATTGGGATGACCTGCCTGCAGATAGGAGCTACCCACTCTGGGCATCCTCACTGCTGAGAGCTGCACTCATCAGGACAACCTGCCTGCTGAAAAGAGCTACCCACTTCAGGTCTCCTGAGAGCTGTACTGTTACTCAATAAGGCACCTCTCTGCCTCGCTCACCCTCCAGTTGTCCACATACCTCATTCTTCCTGGACAAGGGACAAGAACTTGGGACACACCAAATCATGAGACTGAAAGAGCTGTAACAAAAACAGGGCTGAAACACACTCCCCACTAGCCACATTGTGGGTGACAAGGAGAGAAGAGCTGTGGCCCTTTGGGGAGCCCAGACATAGGGACTCCCCGAGCCACATCTGTGACATCCTCTTTGATGCTCTGTGGTTTCTGGCATCTGCAAGCTTCCAGGCACCACCACATGCCTCTCATCCAGACATGGGCACCCACCGTGGGAGCCGATTGTGGTGCATGAGACTCAGCAACAGGCTTGCACGGACAGCGCTTCTGTTAGAATGTAGATCTGCCCACCCTGCCAGCAGCAGAAGCAACACCCTGCACTCACTTGCTCATGCACTCCTTGCCTGTCTGCACCTGGCTTCCCCTTGGCAGGCTTGGTGTCCGGGCTGGTAGTGCTAGCTGAGCACAGCCTGCCAGGCCCAGTCAGTGGAACAAAACTTGGACAAAGGTGTCACTGGCCACTGAAGTTTACAGCTGGAAAAGCAACTCCCTAAGGATCCTGTGACAATATTACCATGCGATGTGAGATATCTGTACTTCTATTTTCCTTGTAGAATTATTCACAGTATCCAAGACGTGGAACCAACCAAACACTGACATGTGTATCAGTTTTTTATTTCTGTCGTATGTCTCTTTGTAGTATAAAGAAGTACATGCTAATAGGTAATAAATGAGTTTTGTCATCAAATTTTCTGAGTTCAGATTAGGACTCCTCAATGTACTATCTCCATAATCTACTAATATAGCAAATTTAATTTTACATCATGTCATCTATAATATGGTAAAAAAATAGTAACAATTTCATAGGGTTGGTTTCAGGAATAATACAGTACTTAGAATTAATTAATGTCTGTTTATATTATTATCTCTGTAATTATTTTCACATTTAAAAATTAAAAAAATCCAATATCCATTATCCATTTTAACTTATATTTCAAAATAATCATAGAGAAAAAAATCTTAAAATCAAATAGCAAGTATGATGACCAAAACTAAAAAATTAACATGAGCCTCCAACAAAATCAAATGATCCTCACACTCACAAGTTTCCCCACTATGAAAAATGACAACTAGGGCCATGGCCTCCTTACAGAGACAGCCATGTTATATTCCTAACTCCATTTACAGAGAAGAGAGGCTGGGTTGTATCCTAGTGAAGGAGTTTTTTTTATCATCCTTCACCTCAAAGAGAATTGAAACTTCGGGTTTTAAAAATCATAGTCAGTCATTATCTATATTTTCTTTCTAAATTGGAGAAATTGTGTGAATGTGGGAGGGAAAAGTTTGAAACTGAAAACATCACTCAAAATTATATTCAATTAAAGTGTGTGACTATAGAACATAATATTCAAACTGACAATCATATCTAAATATCACAAATAAAAACAAACCATGGGAATGTTGCCAGAAGTGTCTGGGGAAATAGCAGACAATTTATGACAATCAAGTAACTTGATTACCAAAGCATCAAAAAGCATTTGATGATTCTAGAGGAGAAGGAAAACACAAATAATACAGTTTTGGCAAAAGGAGAAACTAGACTTTTTTTCCATTAATACGCTGAATTGATAAAATGGTTTTTAGATAAAATTTCATAAGAATTTCAGAAATAAAATTCAGATAAATGAAAACTAGAATTTTTTTTAATAAAAGGAAAAGAAGGTTCAGGAAAATCATACTAGTAAGATCAAAAACCGAACTTCAGGCATGGATACATTCTTTAACAGAGTGACTTATTCTGCATACTTATTCAGGGACATATCTGAAATAGTCTATTTTCCTGATTGAATGGCCTCAGAGTCACTGAGTTTTCAAGCTTCTTGGTTGCAATCTTTTTCTTTTTCCGTGAAGGTCATTGTCTTAAATATACTGCATACAAATCTTACCCCTTGTACAAATGCCCAGTTTTTGTTCTCATCACAGCACATTCCTCAATTTAAAGTAGACCGAAATATATGAATATAATACATAAATATATCTGGCTTTCATTTCTGTACAATACTGAAATCCTAGTCAGTTACAAAGACCTGAGCTTGTGAATTCCCTGCAATTCTTTCCTCCTAACCTTGCTCTTACTCTTGTGCTTTTTGATGAGTAAATTACACTTACTGTCCTCCCATTGCTCCATTCAGAAATAAAGGTGTCATTCTCTAAAAGGACAGTTATAAGTGACTCTGTTAAAATTTTAACTCATGTAATGTAATTCCCCTTCTCAATACTGTCAAATAAATTATTATCTCACTTAAATTCCAAATTTCTTAGTTTGGCTTAACAGGGCCCTACATGCCCTGGCTCTTGGCTGCTCTCTGTGTTCACTTCTTACCACCCTCCAAGTCGTTCTTTCCACTCTAACCACAGTGGCCTCCTTTCATTTCTCAAACATACCCCAAGCCTTTGCATTTTCTCTTTCCTTGTCAGCCACATGGCTTGCTTCCTCACTTAAAAACAGTATACAGTTTACAGAAAGGCCTTTATTCACCTTATTTCAAACAGTACCTCCATAATGCTATCTACTTACTTTGTATCATTTCTATTTGACTTGGAAGGATTTAAAAGCAGATGTATAAATCTCCATCTTCTTGCTTTGCATGGGAGCTCATGAAAGGGTTTATTGATGAAGTTTCCTGATAAACATTTAACAACTACTTCTGAAACAAGGCAAAAAGAAAGTCTTAATAGCATTTGCTGATTTCATGACTTCTAGTGGTATACCAAAATTATGTCACTGAGCGTGAAGTTGGGAAGAGATGCCAACAATAGATCTGCCAGTTAGCACAGGTCAGCTCCAGTCCAAAATGAAACCATAACATCAAAGTAGTTTGAAATGTTGGAACCACTAACTCATGACTTACAGTTTCTGTAGCGGGTCTGTAGCAGTGTTTGTAGGAGCAAGAAATAAACTACTGTCTCTAAGCCACTGCAATATAGATGTTCTTGCTATTGTAAAATAAATTAGCCTATCTCGATGTATACAAATATGATTCAGGGCTGGGGGCATCAACCTGGCTCCAAGATTTCTAGTAGTGATGCAAATGGCATTTTTACATAATTCACAGGCATTATGATAAAAATACACAGATAGCTTAGAAGAACAATTGCTATAGTAAGAAAATTGGTAGAAATTCTCCTGAAAATCTTCAATTAAGTGGACAATATATAATATAATAAAAATAATAATAATGATTATTTGTGGCTAACTTTTTTCTGTAAGGTGTTCTAAGTATTTTATGGCCTTATTTCAACTTTTTCATTCAACAAACCTTAGAGGAATATGCTTTATTACCTGTAATTACTGCTATTAAAAATGAGTTTTGGTGTTAAGAATTTTACTCATGCTCAAGCAGCTACTAAGGGGTTGTCGACTTTTAAAATTTGTTTTCTTTTTTAAATGTCTTCGTTTTGCTATAGAAAATGGAAAATAAAATGTATATGACTTCTCTCTTTCATCAAAGAAGTTATAAAATGAGAATTGTTCATTCTCTAAAAGCAGAGATTCAGAATTAATTAAAATATAAATCAAGGCACTTGGAATTAAAATATGTTGTTATTCAGATTATTTATTGTAAATCATTTTTTCCTGATAAGAGAAGCTAAGAATACCAAATATTTACCACCTAAGATTGTTAAATAATGAACCTACCTGCTAACTAATCAGAATAGACAAAAAGTTAAAATCATTTCATTATTATACATGTAGCCATTTTTTTTACTTTTCTGCAACTGCTCAAAAACATATTTTTACATCATTAAACATCTGCAGAAATGTCAGAAATCTATTCCTTAAACTTAAACATAAGAGAATTAATTACTTCAATAAAAATGTTTTTAGAGGAAATAGTATTATTTCATATATGTTACACTTACATTGTATATTACCATAAAATTTTTGTCTTCATTTTTTTCTCCAAAATGCTGCTAAGGAAGAAAAGAAAAAAAAAAAGTTTTTCTTCATTGTCTGCTCTGATTTATTATCTCTTTGGGCAAAAATTGAATGGCATAAATTATTTAAATAAATAAAATATATGAAAGTGCTTTTGATCTTTTTACACATAAACATTTAAACAAACCCTTAAATGTAACAGTAAATAGAAAGAATTTAAATACCAATTTCTTATTCCAGAGCACATGGTCTTAACCACCAAAAATTGTTTGTATGTTTTAGTGTCTCTAAATGTTTTAATAAATGTCAAAGTTTGACCATTCTGGACTGTTTCTGTTATCTTCAGTTAAACTAAAAACTGAAAATGATCATCACAACTCTTTTTTTATTATTTTATTTTATTATTATTTTTTAATTTTTTGAGACACAGTCTCGCTCTGTCGCCCAGGCTGGAGTGCAGTGGTGCGATCTTGGCTCACCGCAAGCTCTGCCCCCCTGGTTCATGCCATTCTCCTGCCTCAGCCTCCCAATCATCACAACTCTTGATCTTCCATCCAATTGGCATAGGAGTAAAACTTACAGTACCTACTTTTAATAATAAAGCATATGGGTTTATTGCACATTTCCCCTTTAAATTATACTACTATATAATAATAATTATACAAAACACAAGAGAGAAAGTTATATACAACAAAAGGCTTTAGAGGACTAATTTTCAAAGTGCTTAGGAAAGAGTCCATGTTAAAATAATTACTTCAAATGCAAATAACAAATGATTAGATTTAATGTTCACTAAGGAAAGGTCGCACACAAAAATGATATGGGTTGATTAAATTTTATCCACAAAAAAACACCTATAAAGAAAATGTGATGATTAATTTATTGGGATAAAACACTAGGTTCATATAATATAGGAAAATTAATATGTTAATTTTTAAAGCATTAGCTCACATGAATAGACAGCGTACAAACTGTACTGGAGAAACTTTCTGTAAATAAGGGAACAAGGTTTTATATGTGGTTATTCTTTAGTAAAACTGATTAACTACAATGATTAGAGAACAACTCTTACTATAATTTTTTAAAAATGTTTTATTTCTCTAGATTATTCTTATTATATAATCTTAATATTTCTTGAGATATAATTGACATTTCATAAACTATACATATTAAAATGTACAATCTGCCAATTTTCACCGTTAAGTGTATATCTGTAAAACCATAACCAGTCAAGATAATAAATATACTTATCACTTCCAAAATTTTACTCATGCCCCATTTTAATCCCTTCCTCTTACCCCTTACCCTCATTCCCAGATTGCCACTGATTTGTTTTCTGTCACTATAGATTAGTTTGCATTCTCTATTCTTTAATATATATGAGATAATATAATATATATTATATTTTTCTGGCTTCTCTTCCTCAGCATAATTATTTCTAGATTTGTGTACCTTGTTGCTGCTACCAGTAGCTCATTCCTTTTAACTGATAATATTTTTGCAATTTCTCACTGTAAACAATTTGTTTAATTATTCACTCTTGATGAGTGTTTGAGTTTTTATAGTTTTGAGTTATTACACATGCAGCTGCTATGGGCATTCACATCTTTGTGCTTTTATTTGGGGATGAGGGTAAATTCTGATGCGTGAAATGGCTAGATTATATGATTTTATATATATATATATATATATATATATATATATATATATATATGCTTAACTTTTAAAGAAATTGCCAAACTGTTATCCAAAGCAGTTGTAACATTTTACATTCTCTGAAAAGTAACTGAGAGCTACAACTTGTTCAGCATGTGGTCTAGTCACTTGTTTTGCCTCTTTCTTCTTCACTTTTACTCTCCTCTTCTCCCCTGGAATGGTATAAAGAAATAAATGTTAAACAGGTCTGACAACATCACTTACCAACTATGACAATATGGACAAATCTCAGTTTCTTCATCCATTCAATGGAATTTATAATGACTACATAGAAAGGTTATCTTTTCTCCACTAAATTGCCTTTTCACTTTGTTGAAATTGAATTGTCCATACATGTGTTGGTTTGTCTCTGTTCAATTAATTTCTTTGCCTACAGTTATTCAGTACCACACACCTTGATTACTGTATCTTTAGAAGTCTTGAAATCAGGTATTAATTGTCACACCTTAAGAAAGGGATTTTCTGACAGCCTGTGTGAAGTTGAATTTCTGTGATTCTATCCTCATTTATTTTCTTATATAGAATTTTCCTCTGTCTTTGTTGGTGCCTTTGTCTTCCTCTATCAAATACAAATTCTTATAACATATTATGAAACATATGTATTTGTGTAATATGTACTATACAGCAAATTTATAAGCAAATGAACATAAAATAATTTTGTTTATTCATTTATTTGCATTTAATCTGCTTTCCTTCCTAGAATGTAACATCCTGAAATACGGATATTTCAAAATCATAAATCTATACATGCAAGGTGTTCATTGGTTCAGCCTAAAGAGGCAGGATACCTTGAAGCAGTGGTGAAGGTGGTGGTGTGGGGAGGATAGTGCTTACAGGTCATAGGTGGATTCAGAGATTTTCTGAGTGGCAATTGGTTGAAAGAGATAAGCTTTGTCTAAAGACTTGAAGTCAGTAGAAAGAAATGCCTGAGCTAAGATAAGGGAGATTGTGGAGGCCAAGGTTTTTGTTATGTAAATGAAGTTTCCAGGAAGTAGCCTTCATAGAGAATAGACAGTAAATGTCTCTTTTTAGATCTTAAAAGTGTCAGACTCTCATTTAGTCTCTCCTAGATCTGGGAAAGACCTAGAAATGTAAGGTCTTGCTGAATTAATGGAAATTCTCTACAGATGCAAATTTCTCCCACAAGAGAAAACTTTGCAGAGCCATTTCAGAATATGTTAAAGTATATATTTTGGGGTAAAATATTTGTATTTCCCTCAGGGTCTGCTATCTGTCATGCAATGCTATAATAGAGTGAGGTTAAAATCTGGTATCTTATTTCCACGAAGACTCAATTTTGTCAGTCTTATAATCTCTATTTGAATGTTAATTCCTGTCAGTTGTGTCTGAACTTAAAAAAGGAGAATGTATAACAACCTGGAATTAGACTTTTTGCAGCTGCAGGGGTTTCAGTCAAATCTAATAGAAGATGAACCAAAATTGGTCAAATATAATGGAAGATGAACTGGAACAAACAAACAAAAAAACAGAAAAGAAAAAAGTGATAGCACAATTTACATATAGTTGAGATCTTGGAGTGTGAGGAAAAGTTGTAGAAAACTAACAATAAATCTTTATCTTAAGCTACCAAATCACAAAACAAAACCCCAAACAAGCTCCTTACCCGGAGAATAGAGCCTATGTTGACGATTTGCTCTCCACCTTTGCAGAAGCAGGAAACTCCCTGAAAATGAGTTCTGCAGCAGAATAAACCTCAGATCTCAGCCAAAATACAGAGATTAAGGATCTCTGGAAGGGGATGCTACTAGTCCTCAGCAAGTCATCCAATCAGTCAGAGTAATTAAGAGCTTCTGCTGGTACCAGCCCCAATAGGAGGGTTGCTGCAGGCCAAGAGCCAAACCCCATTTAAAGAATCCCTCTGTTACTACAAAAATGTAAACCAAAAGTTGACTAACGTATATCTGAATTTAAAGGTTTAATATGACGAAGTTGAGGAGACACCTGGGAAAAAGAAGCACAAGTCCTAGTAGGATCTGCGCCCTATGCTTTTTTCAGATAGGATTTTGAGAACTTTAAAGGGGAAAGAGTGAGCAGGATGGGAAGGAGAAAAGAAAAAAATAAAGGGAGACTGGGTAGGCAATGAGGTAAGTGGTTACATTCTTGTGAGACTCTGATTAGCACTCAGTGAATCTACATTTTACATGTAGAAAGAAAGGAGTGAAGAGAATGGTCAATTATGCATTCATCTTATGCCCATTAAATCTACATGTTACATAAGATGAAGTAAGCATGTGAAATTACAGTTATCTGTTTGAAAACGAAAGGAAGGTAATTTTTTTGTGTGTGACTCAGTTCCAAAACCTAACTTTCCCTTTGGCTTAGTGAATTTGGGGTCCTGGAGTTTTATTTTTCTTTCATACACTAAATAAACATTTTTTGTTGTCCACTAAAAAGATTTTATGAATGATGAAATCCAATGACACAACATCATAAAGGAAAGTAAATTTAGAGCATTTTCTTAATGACAAACTGTCTAAAGCATATTTATGACTCTATTGGGAAAACATATTTTCTTCATCAGGTAATGTATTATAAATACAAGGTTTTTCACAAGGTTACTGTGCAGTTTAAATGAGATAATACAGGCATAAAGAAGTGCTCTCAGAATTATATGCACTTACCAGAAACTATACTAAGCCTTATAGCTCAATCATTGTAATGACATTATAAAAGAAACTCTATTATCATTTCTATGTATCTCAGATAAGGCAACTGAAATTTATAGAAGTTTAGAAATTTGCCCAGGGCTCTATAGCTAATGATAGGATTCAAAAACAGCCTTCTTTTAGTCTGAAATCCACAGGTTTAAACTACAGCTCTAGGTTACTGCCCAAATGTGTTGGTTTCCTTTCTACCTTGTCTGCTTTAAACAAAACTGCCTACATATTTAGCATTCAGTAAACTTCTAAGTTTTGCTTTAAAATAAGCAAATATAAGCCATACCTATGCTTTTCTGGTTATTTTTTATAATTAATTTCTAAAGAATGTTTTTGCTATTTTCATATGGTTTTATGTCTTAGTGCCTATACAGGAAGCAGGGATTTCCTCATGTATTTAAAAAAAATACTGATAACTTTAGGTTCATTGTTCAAATATGTAAATTAAGTTTTCTAGAATTATTACATTTTATAATGCCTAAGTGTTATATGCAACCTTCCTCAGTTGCTTTTCATAATGGTCTATGAAAAGTTTTGACATGTAACTTTCTTCAGTACCAAAGACTGCTCTATGCATTCTTAGGATAGTCTGAAATACTTCAAAGAATTCTCTCCTCAAAAAGGTGATAGTTCAAGACCAATCTTTCCACATAGATCAAAAGAGAATGTCAAAAATTATTTGGGAAGAAAACTGGAGGAATGTAATTTGTAAATGCAGCTTTCAAAGAAATATATGGCAATTACATATCCTAAATTCCACAAAATTGAAAAATATAATGCCCTCTCCTGATGCTACTTTTCTATTATTGGGATTGCTAGGTTTCTGATACCTTAATCGATTTTTTCATATAATAAAATTATAAGACAATTGTCTCGTTTTTTCTTACTAATTTGGACTACTTATTTCTGTTTTGATCAGACAATGTTAAAAAGATCATGTTGACCACTAACTACATGTTTGGTGGGTATCTTTTAAATGTTTGGACTATATTACCCTATTTAATTTAAGGCTCTGGCAATGCAAGCACTCATTTTAGAAAACAATCTACTTGTAAGTGAAGGCAAAAATTGTTTTTTTCCTAGTCAATTAGATGTCAGCCAAGGAAAATAGTGAGTAAAATATTATAAATGCTTATCTTTGTGGGGCAATTACTTTGAAAATATGACATTTGCCATTTGTTAATATTGCCAAAAAATTATATTCTAAACAGAAAATAGCCTCATTCATTATCAAACATCATCAGGAAAATCAATAGGCATATAATCACATGGCACCATTCACTTGGGACATATGATTTCAAGAGAAAGAACTTAAGCTCTATGTTAAACACTTAGACATATACTGACAAGTCTGGTGAGACAGTTAAGATTGAAAAATAACATGTCCCAGAGAGAAAACTTCTATAATATGAAACTGTTTTGTGGCCCAGACTAGGGGGCCTGAGCTTGCAGGATGGAAGCAAAGAGTAGTTCCTGGTAAAATGTGAAACTGCATTGGCATCTCACACCAACAGACTCAGGTTTCTTGGGTAATTTTCTGTGCAAAGAGTGAGGAACGTACTAAAATTGAAAGATTAAAACCCCCATGTTAGGTGCTCATTTCTCTGTTGGATGAAACTAAACCCATTCCCCATAAAGGCTAGATGTTACAAGTAAAAGAACTGTGTAAGCATTTGGCTTGAGTCTGGCTGTCTACCAGTATCATGAAGGACCTGGTCCCTTTCCATCCTTGTGCTCTGTTATGCTTGTTCCCTAAGTGCCTTCATACTTTTCTCCCCAGGGTCCCAAATTGTTTACAGAGATTTACAGTATCAGAACTGCAATCAGAGGCAGAAAACCAGAAGCCTGGCTGTAGAAGTGGAATTTAAAGGGTGGGAAAACTTTTCTACTTATCAAAGAGAGAGGGTATTCTTTTCCAAAAGCCTTTCAGCCAACTTCCTTTCAAGTGTCCTTAAATAGAATTGTATCACATGGCTAGTCCTACCTGCCTAAGCAACTGGGAAGATAAATACGTGTTTTCCCACCCCTTACCCTGGAAGCAAGTAAAGAAATCACAGGTTTGGGAATTGTTTTGTCTAATTGGCCAGAATCACTATCTACCACAGTTCTGTCACATGATGTCTCCTTAGCGCTGTGAGAGAAGAGTAAATGATTTGGCTGAGAAAGGTTGCTAGAGGCAAGAGGCAGACATAAAACAGGAAAATCAAGAGAGGTTAAGGCTGGGGATGCCTATAATTCCAGCACTTTGGGAAGCTGAGAAGGGAAAATTTCTTGAGCTCAGGAGTTCAAGACCAACCTGGGCAAAATGCTGACACCACAATTTATTAGTCCATTCTCACACTGCTATAAAGAAGTACCTGAGACTGGGTAATTTATAAAGAAAAGATGTTTAATTGGCTCATGATTCCACAGGCTGTACAGGAAGCCATAGCAGCTTCTGCTTCTGGGGAGACCTCAGGGAGCTTTTACTTGTAGCAGAAGGCAAAGTGGGAGCAGGTGCATCTCACTGTTAGAAGCAGGAAGAAGTGGGGGGAGGTGCTACACAGTTTTAAACAACCGGATCTCATGAGAACACTATCACTAGAATAGCACCAAGGGCATGGTGCTGACCCATTCATGAAGGATCCACCCCATAATCAAATTACCTCCCACCAGTTTCTACCTACAACACTGGGGATTATAATTCAACATGAGATTTTCATGGGGATACAAATCCAAACCATGTCAGCTGTCTCTAAAAAAAAATGTGAATACTATCCAGGCCTGGTGGTGCACAACTGTAGTCCCAGCTACTCAGGAAGCTGAGGTGGAAGAATTGCTTGAACCTTGAAGGTCGAGGCTGCAGTGAGCTGAGATTGTGCTACTGCACTTCAGCCTCAGTGACAGAATGAGACCTGTCAAAAAAAAAAAAAAAAGAAGGAAGGAAGAGAGAGAGGTTATAATGAAACTCTGTTGTGTATGTATGTCACAGTTTCTTTATCCATTTGTCCTTTGGTAGACTCTTAGGTTGATTCCATATCTTGACTATTGTGAATAGTGCGCAATAAACATGGAGTTAGATTTCTCTTAGACATACTTTTAAAAATTGACATAAAATTGTATGCATTTGTCACATACAATTTTATGTCAATTTTTAAAGGTAAAAATGAAAAGCAAATACATTTTTAAAAAGATAAACTAAAGGCAGTGATAAAAGAAAATTAGAACAGGTCAAAGCCAGATCAATGCTGTCATAACATCTGAACAGAGAATCTGCCCTGAAGATCAGAATATCAGATAAAAGCAATTTGTTTTATTACATATGAGTTCTTTCCATCACCGATATTCCCCCTACCCACCCCCCAAAAAATTTAAATGACTCTGGGCTAATCTTCTGGTATATGGCAAAACAGTCTGTGCACAGAATTCTAAGCTGGTCCCAAAATAACCCATGGCATACACCTTATATATAATCCCCTCCCATAATTAAGTGCGGGTGAGACCTGTGAAAATGATGTTTCTCTCTTGTGATTAAGTTACATTGCAAAGGTGAAGAAATTTTGGAGATTCAATAAAAGTCCATATTAGTTGGCTTTTAGTTATTCAACCACAGATTATTTTGCATTGGTTTGACCTAATCTGGGGAGTCCCTTAAAAGAGACGGAAAGATTACTTTCCTGCAGAGTTCAAGGATGAAAGCAAACAGCCAGGTTGTGAACTGCCTGTGCAGAGGGGCAGCCTCTGGAGACTGAGGGTCTCAGTCCTACAGCTGCAAGAAGCTGAATTCTACTAATAGGACCCCCTATGAGTGTGGGAGAGGATGCTGAGCCTTACATGACCCTACAATTCTGACCAACAGCTTAATTATAACTGTTTAAGATTTTGAGGAAATGATCCACCAAAGCTGTGCCTCAGCTCCTAATCCATAAGCAATTATTGAGAGACAGGAGTAGAGCCAGATGGCAGAATAGAAGGCTTTACTGCTTGTCACCCCCCAAAGATATCAATTTAACAACTATCTACACATAGAAAAAGCACCTTGAAATGAATCAGAAATCAGATCAGCACTCACATTACCTGGTTTTAACTTCATATGGCTGAAAGAGGCACTGAAGAGGTAGGAAAAATAGTATTGAATCTCAATGTCACTCCTCCCCTGTTCCTTCCCAGCAGCAGTGGCAAGGTATGGAGAGCATTTCTGTGTACTAGAGGAGAGAGAGCACAACTGTGAGGCACTAAACTCAGTGTTGTCCTGTTATCACAGAAAAGAAAACTGAACCAAACTCAATTGATGCCCACCCATGGAGAGAGGATTTAAACCAGCACTGACCAGAGGAAGACCACTGATCCCAGTGGTCTGAACTTGAATTCCCACAAACCTCACCACCATGGGCTAAACTGTTCTGACTTCCTGACATGGTTTGGCTGTGTCCCTACCCAAATCTCATCTTGAATTGTGGCTCCCATAATCCCCATGTGTCATCAAAGGAACCCAGTGGGAGGTAATTGAACCATGGGGATGGATTTTCCCATGCTGTTCTTGTGATAGTGAATAAATCTCATGAGATCCAATGGTTTTGTAAAGGTCAGTTGCCCTGCAAATGCTCTCTTGCCTACCACTATGTAAGACATGCCTTGGCTCCTCCTTCACCTTTGTGATTATTTTATTATTATTGAAAGGGGGAATTACATTACCTGACTTCAAATTAGACTACAGAGGTGAGGTGTAGTAACCAAAACAACATGGTGCTGGCATAAAAACAGACACATGGACCAATGGAACGGGATAGAGAACCCAGAAACAAATCCACACACCTAGAGTGAACTCATTTTCAACAAAGCTGTCAAGTACATACACTGGGGAAAAGACAGTCTTCTTAATAAATGCTGCTGGGAAAATTGAATATCCATGTGCAAAAGAATGAAACTAAACCCCTATCTCTCTCCATATACAAAAATCAATTAAAATTGCAACTATAAAATCAAACTATAAAACTACTACAAAAATATTGGGGAAACTGTTCAGGATATTGGTCTAGGCAAAAATATCTTGAGTAATAACAAGCACAAGTAAGCAAAGCAAAAATGGATACATAGGACCATATCAAGTTATAAAGTTTCTATACAGCAAATGATACAATCAGGAAAGTGAAGCAACAACCCACAGAATGGAAGAGAATATATGCAAACTATCCATATAATGAGGGATGAATAACTAGAAAACATAACGAGTTCAAACAACTGTATGGGAAAAAAATCTAATAATCTGATTAACAAATGGGCAAAAAATCAGAATCAACATTTCTCAAAAGAATACATACAAATAGCAAATCGACATAGGAAAAGGTGCTCAACATCGTTGATCATCAGAAAAATGCAAATCAAAACTGGAATGATCATCTTGCCCCAGTTAAAATGGCTTATATACAAAAAATAGACAATAACAAATATTGACAAAGATGTGGAGAAAAGGGATACTTTGTACACTGTTGGCTGAATATAAGTTAGCACAGCCACTATGAAGAAGAGTTTGGAGATCCCTCAAAAAATTAAAAATAGAGCTACCGTATGATTCAGCAATCCCAGTGCTGAGTATATATCCAAAAGAAGGGAACACCGTACATCAAACAGATATCTGCACTATCTTTGTTGCTGCAGCACTGTTCACAATAGCCAAGATTTGGAAACAACCTAAGTGTCCATCAGCAGATGAATGGATAAAGAAAATATGGTACATATTCACAGTGGAATATTTTTCAGCCATAAAACAGAATGAGATCCTGTCATTCGCAACAACATGAATGGAACTGGAGATCATCATGTTAAGTAAAACAGGCCAGGCACAAAAAGACAAACGTTACATGTTCTCACTTATTTGCGGTAACAAAAAATTAAAATAATTGAACTTATGGAGGTAGAGAATAGAAGGATGGTTACCAGAGGCTGGGAAAGGGAGTGGGGTCTGGAGGGAAGAGTGGGAATGGTTGATAGGTACAAAAGAAAATAGAAAGAGAGTGATTATAGTCAATAATAATTTAATTCTGCATTTAAAAATAACTAAAAGAGTATAATTGGATTGTTTGTAATACAAAGGGTAAACTCTTGAGAGGTTGGACATCCCATTCTCCATGATGGAATTGCATGCATTATATGATTGCATCCATTATCCTTTGCATACCTATATGAAAACATTTCATGTGCACATACTGTATACTCACAAAAATTAAAATAAAAAAGAAACAATTACTGAGAGACAATAACTGGGTGTTGTTTTAAAGTGCTAAATTTATGGTAATTTATAACACAAGAATAGAAAACTAATATCAGGTTCTAAAATAATTTTACTTGTTTTTACCCAAACTAATGTGCCTAAGCTTATTTAGGGTTATAAACTATCTTTCTCTTTTTATCTCTCTTTATAAAATATTCTCAGAGAAATATTTATTTAGTATTATAATTAATCAATGCTCTTCCCTTCTTGTATGTACCCAGCAAATGGTGGGCAGTGCTCTTTTGTTTAATAAACAAAATAATCAGAGCTCTCACCTACCACTTCTATTTTAAATTAGTAGTTATAAAATAGATGCTGACACTCATTTCCTTTTGCATTGGGATCAACTGTTTAAATAATATTTTACTATTATTAAGGGGACAGCAGTGACTTATTGAAAGTCAAATATAATATAATATGTAAATATATATGTAAGTATATAGTTATATAATTACTTCATAGTTATATTTCTTTGAAAGTTGGAGAGAGAAAAATTACCTTATATCTTTTTATTATTTTCTTACATATTGTCCTTTTTAATATAAAATAGAAATTCTAGGGAAATTATAGGAAGAAGGTAAAACTCATTTATCTTGTTCAGAAGTATTAATCAGTTTGCTGTTTACTCAGATGATTGATCAGATGAATTGCAAATCAGACAAAATACCATTCTCTTCTCACACATTTGAATAGAATCCAATTTATTTAGCACAACCTCATCAAATGAGTACCAGGGAAATTTACTGTTAAATAACTATTAACTTATTGGAAAGACCTTGGATTTTTGGAGCCAATGTTCTGACTAAATTCCTTAGCTAGTCTTGGCTCTGACATGCTTCCAACTTGGAAATGACTAGAGATTGTTACCTTTATAAAGAACGTAAAGGATGAGTAGCTCCACTTGCTCTAGGGCACTCAAAGATTTCTTAGAACAGAAACGGAAGACTTTTTATTCTGATTTCTTTGAAATTTTTTTCAGATTTATAAAATTGTGATAAAAACTGGGTGGGTTACTATGATTCAGCTGATGTGTGGTCTTTGAGTGGAACTCTAGATAACCCTGATGAAAATGGAAAAACCAAAAGGTGGATTACCTTTAAACAGAACCCAACAGTAATCAGCATTACTTAAGGAAAAGGTTAACAGACACACAAAAACATGCTCATAACATACCTGCGGACTTTTGACTTTCTAAGTCTCTTTTGAATTTTCTGATGTATTCCCACACTTGCAGCATTTCAGCTTTATGTTGTTTTGTTTTTTCAAGTGGAGTTTAAAAATTTTTCCATTTCAATTGTTGGTTGCCATTACACAGAAAAAAATAATTTTTGTATATTGTCCTTGTGTTTTCTGACCTTGCTGAATTCAATTAGTAGTTCTATGTTTCTTTTTTAGATTCATTGAAATTTTTTCACAAATAATCATGTCATTTAAGAATAGAGACAGTTAATTTTTGCTTTTTAATATTTATGTCATTTATTATTTTTTCTTGCCCTATTACCCAAGCAAGGTTCTCCAGTGAAATTTAAATGAAGATCAGAATACCAAACATTTTTGCATTGTTCACAATGTTAGGGAAAGGGATTAATATTTCATCATTAAACATGATTAGTTACAGCATTTTCCTAGATGCCACTTATCTGACTGAGGTTCTTCCCTTCTATTTCATGTTTTCTGAGATTCTTCTTAATGAATAATTGCTGTTTTTCTTTTCAAATTTATTTTATATATCTATTGAGATGGTTATTTAATTTTCATCATTTTTCTATTTATCTAAAATATTTAATTGATTTCAAAATCTTAAACTAACCTCAAATTCCTGAGAAAAATTTTACTTATTTTGAGGGATTTCTTTTACAATGATGCGTTTAATTTCTTTATGGTTTAGAATATTTTGCATTCTTAATGATGTTTGCCTCAGGACTTTGGGTTTGCAGCTTTCTTGAAATGCTTTGTTAGGTTTTGTCAATGGCTTATGTTAGCCTCTTAAAGCTAGTTAAGGTGAGTTCTTTTCTGTTCTCTTTTCAGAATTACTTTTTTTAAGATTGGCATTATTTCTGCTATTCATAAATGATAAAATTTACTATTAAAACTACTTGGTCTAGGAGATTCCTGTGTGGAAAATTTTTTATTGTAAGATCAATTGCTTTAATAGATACAGAGCTATTGAGACTTTTTATTTCATCTTGAGAATATTATTTCATTAGAACTTCTGTACTTCTAATTGGTTACATTTGTAGTAACATTATAAAATCTACAGTGATATCCTCATTGTATTACCCATATTGGTAAATTTTGTCTTACCCCTTCATTTATTGACTAGTAAAGAGAAACAAGTTTTGTCTTTGCCAACTTTCTGTATTGCTTGTTTCTATTTTTTAATAATTTATCTTCTTATCTTTATTATATTTTTCCTTCTAATTACTTGGAGATTAGCTTTTAATGTTTATATTGCTTATTCCTTTGATTCTAATATAACCATACAAAATTGTCCATTCTCTTCCAAACACTGTTTTGCTCTGTCCCAAAAAGTTTGAAATCCATCTACATTTGTCTGTCTTGGTGAATATTCCATATGCACCTGAAAAAAAAAGTGTGTAAACTGCCATTTTGAATGTCGTGTTCTATAAATCACAATTAAATTAATGTAGTTGATAGTATCATTAATTTCTCTTATATACTTACTAATATTTTGTTCAGTAATTCTAGTCTGTTAGACAATTGAAACTATATTTGCTTATTTTCCCTTTAGTCAGATGAGACAGGAGCTGAAGTCAGAGAGAATTAAAGCATTCTCTCTTTAGTGAGTTCTCAACTCACTCTCACTGGAGGAAGACACATAGAAAGCTTAAGAATGCAGGCAGAATTCAGGAGCAAAACCAGCCTTCACCTGACAGCTAACAAGGAAATGTGGACATTTGCCCTACAATCATAAGGAAATAAATATGGTCAACTACTTGAATGAGCTTGGAAGTTGATTCTTGCCCTCAGCCTCCGGTAAACATTGTAGTCCTTGTAAAACCTTGATTTTAATATTTTTAGATTGTAAGCAGTAGATCCAGTTGAGTCTACTCAGACTTCTGACCTACAGAAAGTGTGAGATAATACGTTTCTGTTGTTTTAAGCCAGTAGGTTTACAGCAATTTGTTTTAGCAACATTGGAAAACTAATAAAGATTTTGATATGGAGAAATTTTAAAAATCTGAAAATTAAGATAATGAAGTAAATTAATGCAAAAACAAAAATGCCTATTCTACTTGGGTTCTTGGAATAAACAGAAGAAAAGAAATACTTTAACAAGATATTACATTATAAAAAAGATAAGACCAAATGGAATATAATATTTTGAAATGCATACAAGACCAAATTAATAAATCAAGAGCTAAACACAAAGAAAATGAAATTTTATCTCCATTAAAATCTTATAACTACTAGTTTAAATAATGCATTCACTGCTTTGAGTTAAACCTTTAATGATATGGCAACTGATGAGAATTACATACTGCATTACATTAGAGTATCTTTGAGATTGCATCTCCTAACATGTAGATGTCAGGAGGCTCTTACTTGTTTAACAGATTATGTTTTGGGCATAGAAAGACCAAAAGGCTCTCAACAGAACACAACTTGTACTCTTATTTTCATTTTTTTTTTACATATTCAGGCTTTGTCCTAGAGTATTATCCTTTTACAGGTAATAGTTCATTATCACTTCAATATTACGTTTTCTAATCTAAATACTGGGAGAGAATAGGTACTACCTGGAAGAAAATTTCTACATTGACACAGGAACCCTATATTTATGCTTAATTGAACTAAATCAAAGTTATTTTCAATTAATTAGTTCATAGTATGAATGAATATTCTACTATTATGCCAACAGGCAGAACAATTTTGCAGCGGTGCTTTGGGAAAATGAAGAGTGAAGAAAATGGCATTTCTTCTTGCCAGAGGTTGTTTCCATTAAAAATGGCTCACTTTTAGTTTTAAATTGGTTTCATTAATTGAAACATGACTTATTCTTTTTAAAATCAAACAGACTTCTAGAATAACTCCCTTGATAGGCAGAATAGCTAAAGAGCTATGAAAATGGGTGCTGGAGCCAGACTGTACAGGTCTGAATCCTAACTATATAATTATCTGTGTAACAATGGGCTATTCACCTCCTCTTGCTTGTTTCCTCTTATACAAAATGGAGACAATAGTAGCATCTACTTTATAGAGTTGCTGTGAGGATTAAATGAAATAACAGAACGTGTAAAGTTAACATAGCATGCTTTCATTAAAATTAATTATTACAATCATTCTTTCAGAAAATTTCCTTTTTTATTTGAATCATCCACCTAAAAACTTATGGTGTAGTCTCATCCAACCCCTTTCAAAAGCTACACTTCATAATTATCACTAATCTTTCAAGTGGCCCATGCAAGCTGATGAAACTCATTAATCTCTAAACAGAACTAGTTCATTGTACTTTCTTGCCTTTATAAATGCCTTTGACTCTATCTTCAATTTCCTTCTTTTCTCCAGCTACCTGTGTTCTATTCTTATTAGTCTTAAGTTTTAAAAAAAATCTACTTTTCATGAAAGCCTTTCCTAATTCTCTCTCTCTAACCCACATCCTCTCAACATGTGAATTTTATATAGTTACATCAGTTTTTTTCCCCTTTAATTAAATTTTATATTCTTCAAAGAACAGATTTATTTATTTTACTTTACCACATCATCTTAGGCAGTGCTTCCCAACCTTTTGGCACCAGAGACCTCTTTTGTGGAAGACAATTTTTCCAGGGACAGGGGTGGTGGGGGGATGGCTTTAGGATGAAACTGTTCCACCTCAGATCATCAGGCATTAGTTAGATTCTCATAAGGAGCCTGCAACCCAGACCCCTTGCAGCATAGTTCACTATAGGGATTGTAGTTTTATGAGAATCTAATGCCACTGCTGATGTGAGAGGAGGCGGATCTCAGACAGCAATGCTTGCTTGCCCCCTGCTATTCACCTCCTGCTATCCCAGCCAGTTCCTAGCTGGTCATGGATCAGTACCCCCTGTGGTTCTGTGGTTGGGAATGCCTGCTCTTAGGTATTTCTTACAGGTGCTAAATTAATAAAAATACATGGTAGAAACTTTCTGATTTCTTATATAAAATGCCTTAGCATTATATGTATGGAGAATGCTATCCACACTGTTTATATATTCTTTGTTGATATCACAATTGCCTTTTGAAATGTCATATTCTCATTAACATCTCAACACTTTCCTCTAGTAATAGTGAAAACAAATCATTGAACTTTGGAAAGTGCACAAAATATTATATATTTTATTTTTAGGTAAGATTAGAAGTGCCAAAAAGGCTATTTCTCCTAAACATCTGGTTGTTTGTGGTCCAGAGTCCATCTCAGAACTATAAGATGAACATTGTTTTCATCACTTTCGGGCCTATTTACTCTATCAACCATCAGTTTATACTCTACAATTTAATGGATATTCCACTAGCAATTAAAATAAATAAAACATGGCTTAGTTAACTGCTTATATTGGGTCTCATATGTCCTTCACATTGCTAGAAAGCATCATTTCCATTTTAGGAAGCTTCTCTTTTATAATTTTCCCACCTTGGGTAAAGTCTGAATGGCTATTCAGTTGATACCTTATTCTCCTAATACCTCATTCCTATTGTTAATGAAGTTGAATGTCTAATCTCAGACTTATTTTTAATATAGTCAATGTTGCATCAAAAAATGTTTATAAGAGCAATGGAGGATAAAGTGCCTGCACTCCCAAGTAGAAAATTGTCTCTATTTTATCTATCAGTTTAGCTCCAGAAAATAAGTTAATTGGAAATTGTAAAATCTGTTGTGCGATAAGGTCATCAGCTTTACCTTGTTAATTAAATGACTATAAAATCATAGCTGTGTTAAAATGTTTTATTTACTCATGTCCAATAAAGGTAGACATTTAAAATAATTGAAATGATTGGGCATATTATGTTAAAGGTTTTGGGGAGTTTGACATTCCTCAGCAAATTATTATAGCATATAGTCCGGGTCTTTGTGTCCATATATATATCATATTAAAGTGCACATATTTTTGACCACCTATTATCTGCTGAATGTATGCCAGGGACTGAGAAAACAAAAGAAAATTACATATTTTTCAGAAACTTCCTGTCTAGAAGGGAGGTAAATGAGTGTAAGTATGTGCTATGATAATGGTTAAGGTCTGGTTAAAACAGGAAGAACACAGCCTAGTCAGAAAGATAAGGAAATATTTCTCAGTGATGAGCTGAGTTTAGAAGTAAAATTTCCAAGGCTACATTCATGGACATATTTCTGTTCTCTTCATAAGGTCTCTAAATTCCCCAAGTCAATGATTATATGAATTGTGCTCAATAACGGTTTACTCAATATGCCTTTGCTATACCTCCTTTAGTCACAACAGTGCTTAGGGGATCAAGAGGACTAATTAGACTCTGAATCTCATAAAGTGTTATGGTGGTAAATTTGTTTTATGAAAAAATACCTCCACATTAATTTTATTCATAAGTGCTTGCCTGTAATTATATGTATCTCATCCTTCTAAATTTCTATTTGTATTGTTAATATGCAAAGATATATTAGTGCAATGGTACAATAGTGTAACAGTACAATTAGTGCAATGTACAATATACAAATAAATAAAACATATAGATTGGTGTCTGCTTATTGTATTAACTCAAAAGTATATTAACTAAAAAAGATAACACCAGTTTAAAGTATAAAAACAATTCTCAAACCACTTCAAATTTCTTTTGCTAATAATATGTAAATTTCCTAAAGGTTCTTCAGTTTCCAGGATTCAAAATAATATAATGATAAATACATTATTATATACCTAAATTGTGCTAGAAAAGTACTATGGTCCAGGCACTGTACCACAAGCTCTACTAAGAAATCATTTCCCCCCTACAATTCTATGAAGCATATGGTATTATTAGGCCATATTTAGAGATGAAAAAGTTGAGTCCTAACTTGTTTAATATTAACCAGCTTTTAAGTGGCTCAGCTTTGAGATCAAGCTCTTAACAGGCTTCACAGCCTGGCCTCTTACCAAAAATCTTAAATTGGCCATGTTTTCTGTAAGAGATGTGAGATACATTCACTGTTAACCATTTCCTTTTCTGTCCTGTGGCTGTAAGATTAAGGTATTCTATCAATGAAAAGCATTTAAATAAGAATACTGAAATGGATGATTATGTAGGTAAGTCTCTGTAGCCTTCAGGAACATGTAACTCTTTGTGAGGATTCCTAGTACAAGTTGAAAAAGCAGAGATAAGATAGAAACCTAAAAGCCTCCTCTATTTTGCAAAATCCACTCCAATTTTATTTTTACATAGTTGCCAATATGTAAATTTAGAAATTTGAAACACCAAATATTATAACATAGCTTTTTACAGAATGAATGAATAATGAAATAATAAATCAATGAGACCTAACACAAAAGTTCACTGCTCTCCAATCCTTCTACTTGCTTTATTTTGTTAGATCTTTCTCTAGGCAGTGCCACAGACATCTGGCTTCCTACAGTTGTTTACCTATACTTTGTTGTACCACATTCTCTGACATTTTCCCAATCACCTTCCCATTTTTGGACTTATACTTTCCTTTATTTCTGTACTACTTCTGTAGTTTGTATCTTTGACTCTTTCCTGGCCTGAAATTACACTCCCATTCTGATTATGCTGCTTTCCACCTCCCTGGACCAGCCAGTGTTGTAGACTGTCTTACTTATAATCATTTCCCTTCAGTAAAATCTTTATTAATAGAAACAAGACAAATTCAAAATGACACATTTAGTATAGCAGAATATAAGAAACAAAAGTAAAGAAAATCAGAAAGGCAATGATTGTTTCACAGTCATCAATTTATTTCCCAAGATTGATTTTATTTACAGTGGCTTTCATCTACATTTTTCTTCACACATAGTCATCAACCTAAAATTAGAAGTCAAAAATCAAACCAATGTGAAATTTTATTCCCCAAAATTATATTTTTAAATGTTTCATAAGATCTAGTATTCAATACTTTTTCTTTGAGTATATCAATTTTTTTATTATTTTTCCCTTGAAATGAAAAAGAAGGTATAAAGAAACAATTCTTTTACCTGATATGATTGGATGAGAAAGTGTTGGGAACAAGCCCCCCAAAATCTGGCCATAAACTGGCCCCAAAACTGGCCATAAACAAAATCTCTGCAGCTCTGTAACATGTTCATAATGGCCATAACACCCATGCTGGAAGGTTGTGGGTTTACCAGAATGAGGGCAAGGAACACCTGGCCCGCCCAGGGCAGAAAACTGCTTAAAGGCATCTTAAACCAGAAACAATAGCATGAGCAATCTGTGCCTTAAGGACATGCTCCTGCTGCAGTTAACTAGCCCAACCTATTCCTTTAATTCAGCCCATCCCTTTGTTTCCCATAAGGGATACTTTTAGTTAATTTAATATCTATAGAAATAATGCTAATGACTGGCTTGCTGTTAATAAATACGTGGGTAAATCTCTGTTCAGGGCTCTCAGTTCTGAAGGCTGTGAGACCACTGATTTCCCACTTCACACCTCTATATTTCTGTGTGTGTGTCTTTAATTCCTCTAGCACCACTGGGTTAGGGTCTCCCTGACTGAGCTGGTCTCAGCAAGAAAGCCTTTGTCTTTCTTTTTTTTTTTTTTTTTTTTTTTGAGACGGAGTCTCGCTCTGTCGCCCAGGCTGGAGTGCAGTGGTGCAATCTCGGCTCACTGCAAGCCCCGCCACCCAGGTTCACGCCATTCTCCTGCCTCAGCCTCCCGAGTAGCTGCGACTACAGGCGCCCGCCACTGCGCCCGGCTAATTTTTTGTATTTTTAGTAGAGATGGGGTTTCACCGTGGTCTCGATCTCCTGACCTCATGATCCGCCCACCTCGGCCTTCCAAAGTGCTGGGATTACAGACGTGAGCCACCGCGCCCAGCCAAGTCTTTGTCTTTCTTTATGCATGTAGTCCACGTTACAAATGGAGACACTGTTAGCTGACATTCTGAGTGTGGAAGTATCATGGCCACTTCTCTGCACCTTTCTTATTATTCTAAGGAATGTTTTTAAAAAAGATAAAGTATTTGTAAATTATTGATGACAAACTTTGCTCTTGTAACCAGATAAAACATCCCATCACTTCTAGGGAAGGGATATTCCTGCTCCCATTCACTATTCTCAACAATAACCAGAGCCAAAACAAATGATGGCTAGATGACATTAAATTATTTCTGGATGACAGAAGACAGGGCCCAGCCCCATCTCACACACTTCTGTTGCCATGGTTTTCAAATGAGATGCTTCCGTGGTCAAACCAGACTCTCACTGTTCTGTTCATCACCATTTAACTGCAAGAGCTGCTGAGCACATCTATGATCTCTCTTGCTCATGACAGCAGGCAGAATGAACATAAATGGTTAGAAAACACCACCTGCTCAATGCTTAATGCAGGAGGAAAAAGCAGCTGTGCCATTTGTGATGGAAAACACATTAGCTTAAGCTCAGCATGCCATTTATATAACCAACCATAAAAACTCAAAGTTACTGGGGGTATAGGATAAAATATTGAGTGACAGATACCTGTTTTCCATTTGAGAATTTGTGTCTGAAGATTGTCAAGCACAGCATGTGACCTACAGGACACTAAGACTCTCTTTGACTTTCTAGATCACAATACTTGCTGTTTGGAATATTAAAATCAGAGTTCTTGTGAAAGCAACAAGTAATCTATCAAGTGTATCAAAAGGATTGAATGGTAGGCTACAGAGCACTCAGTTGTAGCCACAGTTGCCCTGCTGTAAAGAGTGGGAACAAATTTTGTTTTTAGTGTTTATTGATTCCAAAGCATGTAATCAAGAAAATTGTCATTTATCTTTACAAATAGGTAAGAGTGGGGATTCCTGCCTTAATTTTCGCACAAACACAATTCACTGGAGCTACTGAACTTTGAAGAGAGAAATTAACCAGTAAAACAAAACAAAAGTTGTTTCTTCCTTTCAACGAGGGGCATGAGTCTTTTTATTTTTATTTTTTTAATTTTTTTTTTTTTTTGAGACGGAGTCTCGCTCTGTCGCCCAGGCTAGAGTGCAGTGGTGCGATCTCGGCTCACTGCAAGCTCCACCTTCTGGGTTCACGCCATTCTCCTGCCTCAGCCTCACGAGTAGCTGATACTACAGGCGCCCACCACCAAGCCCAGCTAATTTTTTGTGTATTTTCAGTAGAGACAGGGTTTCACTGTGTTAGCCAGGATGGTCTCGATCTCCTGACTTTGTGGTCTACCCGCCTGAGCCTCCCAAAGTGCTGGGATTACAGGCGTGAGCCACCGCGCCCAGCCTGAGTCTTTTTATTCTTATTTTTTGGAACAGCTTTTCTTTTACTTACTTCATAATCTCTATTCCAGATTTCAGATTTCGCCTTCAGTTAGTGGAGTGATACATAATGTGTTAAAGTTACATTTGACTAGCAGTGATTGGTTTTATTTAAAAAAATGATTTTGAATATAGTACTGTGTATATATACTCTCAATTTAAAGACAAACGAATGTACACAGTTATTGACTTATGGTTATTGTTTTTAGCTCGTATAGGTTAGCCAATCTAAAACTACTTTCTTTAAATTTCAAAGTTGAGCAAGTGAGAAATTATTATGAGAATAATTGGAGCCAGATTTTAAACAGTTGGGAAAGTAGTTATATATCTACATGAAAAAGAGAAAAGAAAAATCTGGAAGGAATTCTACCATGTAAATCTAATAAAATTTGTGTATCAAAATCCATATGGTGATGGAATATCATTTGTTAAAATTATAACCATGAATTAGTACTGACTATAATTAATTAACTAAAAAATAGAGAATGCTCTTGCTCACAGTAGAATGCCAGCTAATAAACATAAAAGGAATAACAGACTTAGAAAATACTATTTTGCCATCATATTAAAAATAGATTCATGAAAAAAACATCAATAGTGCTAAACCTAGAGGATTACAGTTTGATAAATTGAAGTACATTTGTGTAGATATGAAATATCTCTCCCCATATTACTTATTAATTACAAATTAAAAATGGTAACTATACAATGAAGAAGCTGGGAGCTCACCGTTTTAACCAATTAATAGAAGTTCCCATCATCAGTAATGAAACCAACAATGTTTACCTCTTGTCTTGTTTAGAAATGTGAAATAAGTAACTGAGAAAACTTACTACAGAAAAAGGAAATATTCATGATAAATAGATGTTTTCAAATGTTATTCCTTTTTACAAATATTAAAAATTAACACAAATAAACTTAAGTGAATAAAAAAAGAATTAAAAAAGAATTAGACCAAACGAAAGAAATCTATGTGTATCTTTGAGTGTGTTATAGAGCTTACAGAAAACATTTAAATAGACAACAGACTGATGCCATCACTTTCATTGCCTAAAGATACTGGGAAAAGACATTAGAATCATCTTTAACATAAATGCTGAAAATACATGCATGTAATTGTATTTAGAGTGAGAATGCCTAAGTACCCTACAGTTCTGGAAAAGTAATTAAGCAGAAGACATTATTTTTATAGCCTGAGCTCATTTTAAGTGTTAATAGTGAAAATCAGTTGAATATTATTTTATTTCAGCATCAGGCATCCTTTTCTTTTCCTTTATTTTTCTATTTTTATTTTTATTTTTGACACAGGGTCTCACTCTGTTATCCAGGCTGGACTGCAGTGGCCCAGTCACAGCTGACTGCAACCTCGAAATCCTGTGCTGAATATTTTCTCCCACCTCATCCTCCCAAGTAGCTAGGATAGCTAAGACCACAGGTGTGAAACACCACACTTAGCTGCATCAGGAATCCTTTAACAGTATTATTCTGTGGAGCTGAATGCTACCACTTTCTGTGGCAAAGATGTATATACTTCTATATCGAAGGTCCTATCAGTCAGAAACAAGTTCGCCATTAACAATATCTCCCAGATCTGAATTATGACCCAATTGATAACTGTACTCGTATCAAATAAAAAAATCTACACTCTGGAAACAGAGTTCATGCTTACAGAATTTAGATATCTTCATGTCAGAAATCCTGCATGGAACACTGAAGAGTTTATTCTACTGGATGCAGAATTATAGTTTTGTTAACTTAATGGCTTTTAATTAGTATGTTGGCCCTGCTTGTTTGTTTGACTATATTGGCAGATTAATATGAAGTAGAGGTAGATGAGAGGGAAATATACCTGTGAACTTACCTACAAGCCTTTTACTGTCTTTTGTTCACATGGATGTTTTTGGTCTCATCATCAGGATAGTGGTCTCATTATTAGTATAGTTCATATTGAGGGACACAGATTTTAGGCTAACTCATGTGTGAATCCATCTGTTGGAGTAATTTTGCCTCCTTGATCTTTCTGGCATTTAATTTTCTTGTCTCTTAAATGGGGTAATACACTAACTTTGAGTTTCTAACTGTAAAATGTTTCGGGGATTCCAATGATATTAATAGAATATGTGCCACTGGATCAGGTAATTCAAAAGAAACTTTGAGTTCTCATTGGTGGAAAATTCAATATTTTTGCTTGGCTATGGCAGGACCAAGTGAGTTAGTTATGCAGATGCCAGTATGACTGCTACCACCCTACCTGTTATCTCAGCACTGGGCAGAATGACACTTAGCTCAATTTCTACACATGCAAGCTGCAGCAATGTATTATCTAGGAAGGAGACTCATATCACATACACCTGCTCTCTTATTGCCCAAACAGAGGAGGCTTTAGAGTTTGCGGTGAAGATCATCAATAATCTGAAATCTAGAATAAGCATGCGTTGAGTTTTCTTATACTACATTTGTAATATCCACTATCTTAGGTTTCATATGCATTCCACAGAGGTAGAAAACATCAAGTTATCACCATCATTTTACATAAACATCCAAAAAATATATTTTTAAGAGTGTAATTTTTGAAATATCATTTCAATATGTACTTTGCCTTCAAATTGTGCTACATTATGCTATTTTTAATATTTTAAAGGTATTTTCAGTGCCTTTTCCAATGAGTAAATTAGTTACCTGAACTTGGTGACATGTAACCATAAATGTGGTTATGAAATACTCCTGAATTTTAAAATTTTCCATTTCTGTTTTCTACAGCTTAGCTATATTTTTATGTTTGAGACAACTTCCATCAAAATATCTGGCTCTTCAGCATTTAATTCCTATCAGAAACTTACTTTGAAAGTTAATTGCTAAGATGATTTTAATATTAACACTCACTTTTATAAAAATTTCACTAACTCATTGAATTAGTCATGCTGACTCACTCATGAAAATGTGATATTCCAGAGAGTATTTACGAAATGACTACAAAAACTTATCTATGATAAAATATGGTTTCTGACTCTTCAATAGGCACAATAATGGTCTCCCAAAGATGTCTACGTCCTAGTCTTCAGAACCTATGAATATGTTACATATCAAAGAAGAGCTAACATTGCGGGTATAACTAAGGTTGCTAATCATCTGACTTTAAAATAGAGGGAACTTTTGAATGATCATATGTTGAAATTTGTCACTGTTTCTAAAAGGTCGGCAAAGTCTTGGGGAAGTTTATCCTTACTGTCATTTTCTTTAATGTTTACAGAGAAATCTCAATGACATTGGCCCATATTTTTTTAATTTCTATTTTCTTTACTCTGTGCCAGCCTACACAAGAAATTTAGCCTCTTAGCCATGCTATCTTACCAGCAAACCCCTCTCATAACAAATATCAAAAATATGTGTACTATACCTTACTAAATTGGTAGAAGGGCTTACAAAAGTGATTTAATATTGCAACAAATGAGCCAGCCTAAAATAGAATATTATTGGATGTCCTTGTTCTAAAATCTTGTTTCATTTCCCAATACATGGTCTTAAGACATTTATCTCCACCAACATTTCTTCATAAGTTCCAGCCTTTTGCTATATTGTTTAATACTTTCTCCCTTAAGCTCTCTTCTCCCATACACTTAATTCTTCTTTTTTATTTTAAAGACAAATTTAGTCTTAAGCCTCAGTTCTAGTTCTACATTTGCATATCTAAAAAATTAATATTTCTGCTAAATTAATATTTTTTAACTCTGGGTATCATCTCTGGCAGCACACATATACTAAAATTTCTTTGTTTACTTTTTTCTTTTCACATCAGTCTCTGCTAGTAAAAGGGAGCAGTGTTATACAGATTTGCTTTTCTCCTAGTGTTAATTTTGCAAACATCTAGGGATGACAGAAAAAATTGTAATCTTGGAGATGGCAGGAAAAATTGCAATCAGTTTTAAATGGATATGTTAATGTATTTTTTATATTGTGTTCACTAGGATCCTTATCTCAACTTTTTTCTCTTCTCTTTCAACATCTTTTTTTGCATGTGATATCTACTTCAAAAGTAGATTAAGTATCCTTAATTAAATATCTATGCTTGTGAATCTCAAATGTATATCTCAAGGTAAACTTAATAATAAAACATTTAAAATAATATGTCCAATTGACTTCTTGACACCAGCTATGGTTTTGCTATGGTTTGTCTCTGCCCGATCTCACATTGAAATTTAATTTCCAATGTAATGATTTTGGGAGGTGCCTTTAAGATGTGGGGGCTAATAGAAGGCTTTTGGTTCATGGGGGCTGCTACCTTATGGGTGCCTTGACGCTGTTCTTGCAATAGTGAGTTCTAGTTCTCCTGGGACTGGGTTAATTTCCATGAGAGCTGGTTATTTGAAAACAAGGATGCCTTCGTTGTTTGGTCCCTTGGAATGTGTCTACTTCCCATTTGGCCTTATACCATGTCATCACACAGTAGGATAACCAGAAGCCAGTGCCATGCCCTCGAACTTCCCAGCCTGCAGAACTATGAGTGAAATAAATATCTTTCATTATAAATTGGGCAGCCTCAGATAGTCTGCGATGGTAAAACTAAGTAGACTAAGACCACACCTATATCCAGACTATCCCACAATAACTTTGAACTTCATGTGTCATAAAAACTTGTTTTCCTTCTAAGTTGTTCCCTATAATATATATTTGAATGAAAACTACCATTCTCAATACCCCCACATCAAAATCTGTGAGATATTCTTTACAATTCCTTCTCCTTCCTCCACTCATTGTATTAGGATATGCTATTTTTTTCTCAGTACCCATTCATTTATTCATTTTCTTCCTTTCAGCAAGAGAATCCTGCATTTTAGCTGTGATAATGGAAATCTAGCTGGAGGCTCCTTTACATAGTCTCTTAAAACTAGGTGTAACCAATTAACAATTATATTCGTGTAAGTAGTTGCCTCCCCTCACCTTCTTTTCTTTCCTACTTCCTGCAGACTGGAATGTAAATAGAGAGCTAGAAGCAAATCTCCACCATGATTCTGAGTCTAACACCTGAGTTAACTCCCTAGGGGAAGGCAAAGTGAAAAGTTAAAGAGAAGTCTCAAGATAATCCTATGGAGACAAGCTGTCCTAGCAATCTCTGGACCACTCATGCCTAGACTGACTAGGGGAAAATATGCATAGTATTTATATCACTGTGTGGGGTCATTTATGTTACATCTTGACGTGAGGATGATTTTGAAAAACCTATGTGCATTTATATGTTTATGAAACAGCCAAGGCTTCTGCTTCTCAAGGGCAGAGACATTGTGGTCTTTTATCCTGAAGGCCTAAGGGAGTGCATATAACATAGTTGGAGAATTTATTCAAACTTATTAGAATAAATAAAGCCAAATAGAATTCTTCAATGTCTATTTAAAAAATATTTATAACATGGCATTATACTTGGCCCCACATATTCTCTTCAGTTATATTTCTGATTCAAGCTCCATTGTCACCTGTTAATCTGTTTATACAGAACTGATACAATTTCCCCAGACTGCTTTCTTTTATCATAGTTCCTTCTGTCTATAATGACTTTCTTCTTCTGTTTGGGGAAAGAAATTACTATTATATTCAAACTCAGTTCAAGCATTACCTCCTTCATGAAGCCTTTACTTCCCTCCTCCAGGGAGATATAATCACTCCTTGCTTGTCATCTTGTAATCTGCTGTATCATGCAGGTGTGTAGGCAGATTAGGAGCCATGCAGTCTGATGACTAGTATCCTACTTTCTGTTCCAGCATCCTAGTATTTTCTCATTTTGACATCTCACCATCTACATTATCATTCCTTTTCAGTTAAGATAGGTGCTATTTCCAGAAAGTTTGGGTAAATCCTCATTTGGGAAGGGTTACACATAAGCCATTAATGATTTATCAACAGAAAACAAGCCCTAAAAGGATAGAAACTTGAACAGTGAAATATCAAACATTTGTTTACTAGGGAGTGAAGACTTAAGTCACAGTACTGGATTTGTACAGCTTTAGAAAGCTGGAAACTGCAGGTATGATGCAGAGATACCTTATGAATAATGAAGAAAATAAGACTGCAATGTCTCAATTTATATTCATCATGACAATACAGTTGGTAGGTTACCCTGCTACAACATACAGTCCCTGAAATATTATATTTTTTGCATAATTAACATTTACATCATATCATAGTTCAATGTACGTCAGACAGATTATCATTCTTTTTGTTATGCCAACTAGACCACGTGGTCTCCGAAGTTAGAGCCACAGCATAGCAATGGCCATTGCAGAAAAAGAGAGATGGAGTAGGACTAGGTTCTTAAGTGCCTTGGCCTGGGAAAGGAGATGTAATGTAAAGGAACACACAATTATTGATGAACAGGAACATTCTATGCTATAGAATTTATAATAATTCCTGATTTATTCAGGTTCATTTATCTTTCTTCCCATCTTTAAGTGTACTCCTTATTTGCATCAAACTTCTACTATGCTGCTTGTACATATGAAGTTCCAAGTCCATTTCCTTCACTCTTGCTTTTTACTCTTCTATACTTCTGCATTTCATGGCTTTACTAATGGCCTACTCATCTATGAAGTCGATCAAAAGTGCTATCTCCTTCATAAGGTTCCCTCTGAAATTCAGAGCTAAATTAAATCATGCTTCTTTGTGTGCTATTAACATATATTTACCACAGCACTTACAACTTTTATAAAATTTATTTACTTTCTTTTTCCTTCCATCCTTCCTTCCTTCCTTCCGTCTTTCTTTCTTTCTCTCTTTCTTTCTTCTTTCTTTCTTTCTTTCTTTCTTTCTTTCTTTCTTTCTTTCTTTCTTTCTTTTCTTTCTGTTTCTCTCTCTCTCTCTTTCTTAGATGGGGGTCTCACTCTGTTGCCTTGGTTCACTGCAACATCCACCCCTGGGGTGCACGCCACCACGTCTGGCTATATTTTATTTATTTATTTATTTTTAGAAATGGAGTTTTGCCATGTTACCCAGGCTGGTATGGAACTCCTGGACTCAAGTGATCTGCTCACTTCGGCCTCCCAAAGTGTGGGGATTGCAGGTGTGAGTAACCAAAGCCCACCAAAATTTCTTAATATGTGTCTGATTTTGTCTCATCATTTTTTTTTTTCATTTTAACCAAACAATGTGTGTATGATATGTATCTGATCAGTGCATTTATTAGCTATTTTTAAGAAATAAAACTAGATTTTATTACAATCCTCAGATGTAATCTTGCAGTTGATCCCCAAAAAGTAAATGAACCAGTTTATAGCCATTTATACCTTCTAAAAGACAGAATAGAGATTAAAAGCATGGTCTCTGGTGTTAGGCTGCCTTATTTTTAACCAGACCCCACTAATTACTTGCAAGGTCAGATTTGACAAGTCATTCAATCTCTGCTTTAATTCCTTCATTTGTAAAATGGAAATAAAGATGATACTTTCTAGATTGATTTTGAAGATTAAATAAATTTAATTTGTAGTAAATTTGGTGAGTATAATGCCTATGATGTAATAGTAGGCAGTCATTAAATGGGTGATGTAGATCTGTTTGAAAAGAGATACAAATAGATGAAATAATGAATATTTGTGAATATATATATATTTTCCATAATACAATCACACACACACACAACATTATTAATGGTAATCACATCAGCATTATGATACTGTAATAATGATGTCTATTTTGAACAACTTAGTACTGTTTAAATATTCTAACATGAATGTTCTATGTATCTAACAACTTATATGTCTTGCTATTTTTCAAATCAGCAAAAATATCTGAAGATATCATTTTTGTTCATGTTGTTGGAGATATCATTTTTGTTTCATTATTTGTTTTTCACCATATTAAATGTTAAATATCCTTTTCTAATGTAAAAAATAAACACATTTGTTAACAGCATTGCTCCTAGGGTTGTCTTCAAGTGGCCAAGTGTGCATAAGAGATTTTGAACCTCATGTGGAAAAATACAATGTTTTGGATCCTATTGATAGATTAACAAAATGCACACATGAGTGTGGTCATATCAATGCCAAATGTTTAGCATATTGCAGAGCCTGGCACATAGTAAATGCTGTCTATATATTATTAATTACTATTATTTTTATTATAACTTAGGCCTACTTAATTAAGCATTTTTATTATTTTTTGTAGGCATGGATAAGACACAATATTGAATATATGTGGCGAAAATAACCTCTTTAAATGTAACAACAGTTTTCAGAATAAATCACAGTTTAAACAGTCTTTGAATAAAATGTCCTGATAATACTGTGTTAGGTGGTCAGTGTTTATATGATAGTTCTCCTATTTTGGCTACAACTCCAAGGTCATGCTTTGAGTTCCTAATAAAAATACTACTATCTCAGACCTGTTATGACTGTCTTTAGAATGTTTTGAGAAGAAAATAATTTCTATCTTCCAAAGTGAAACACAGGACTATAAACGCTAGAGGGACATCGATCTTTTCAAAACCTTTTTTGCTCTGTAGTATTCTACTATAATTATTAATACTATGAGATACAACACAAGATTAAGGCAGAAAACTGAGATGAAGATTCTCCAAAGAAATGAACTAAGAGAGAAACTTGTTCACGAATTAAGTTATTTTAGGAAAAAAATAAGTCCTGATAGCAGCAGGTGTGTATGCTGTTAGAATGACTGTGTTTTAATTAAGCAGCATTTCCCAACAGAGTAATTACCTATGTTGTTTACTGAACTTTTTTAAAGGTTCATTAACAAATCTCTAATCTTCTTTCTTCCCATACTCCAGGTTAAAAGGTTTTTTTACACTTGTTTTTATTAGAAAACTTGTTCTCATTAAGAAGTATAAATAGGTTCTGAGCCTATGGAAAATGAATGCTCTTTACAAAGAGGTTCACCTAGAAATTCAAATCAACGTGCTCATAGCCTTACACACATGGTTTTCTCTGAGTTTATAAATTTTTGTGACATTTTATCATAATGAATTATGTCTCAAATATCTACAACATCGAAAATAGTTTTGAGATATTCTCAAATGAATATTACCAAAGGAAATTTCTGCAGCTGCCACCAACTCTGGTGGGTGTTACATAGAGGAGTGAAGGGGCATCGTGTGAGTTAGTTCCTACAGCCCAGACCTGTATGGTATATTCTATTTTGAAATCCATAGTTGTCAACTGAATTTAAACTTCCCATGTAGACGACATTTTTATTCCTTATAGAAGAATCACTTGTGAAGTCACTACCAGGCAGGCCATCATGTGAACTCAAAAATTCCTCTGGTTTTTAATGTTCCCAGAAGACTGATTAAGGGTGAAATATTTTTAATATCCTTACTTATGTTTGAATTGGCACAAATCCATAGCTTTTTGTTAAAATGTGTAATGGAATTGTGTTTTTAAGAGAAAGGCTACTTGTTAGAGATGGCCAACAGATTAGATTATTTGAGACACATGATTAAAAAGTCTCAGGACTACAATAAGCCTGTTTTATTTTATTTCAAAATGTTGAGATGTGACTCTTGTGTGTTTTTGCTTTTTTTGTTTTTGTTTTGCAATGGAGTTTCACTCTTGTTGCCCAGGCTCGAGTACAATGGCACTATCTTGGCTCACCACAACCTTCGCCTCCCAGGTTCAAGTGATTCTCCTGCCTCAGCCTCCTGAGTAGCTGGGATTACAGGCATGCACCACCATGCCTGGCTAATTTTTTGTATTTTTAGTAGAGATGGGGTTTCTCCATGTTGGTTAGGCTGATCTCGAACTCCCAACCTCAGGTGATCTGCCCACCTCGCGCTCCCAAAGGGCTGGGATTACAGGCATGAGCCACCGCACCCCGACAACTCCTGTGTGTCTTTATGTTTGGGCTTTTGACTGAGTTGTTCTATGTTGATACAGTGATATCACAGATACACTGGCAATATACTCATGTTACAGCCCAGTAATTTTAAGAAAGAAAGAGCAAATGCTTGGTTGAACTAAATTAGGAGATTGAAAAAAAAAGTCCTACATTTTTTACTTGTCATCTGATGCCAATATAGCATCATCATCTCAGAAATAGACAGAAGTTCACGACTGGAAAGAAATATTTGGAAACGACACACCACTGTTGCTTTTGTTCACAAAAATAATACAGCTAAGATCCCAGCCAGATTTCTTCATACTGAGGTTGTCAAAAATAGATGTTCAAAAAACATTGCATCAAATACACACACACACACACAAATACACACAAAACTTTCAAATGCAATTAATGTGCATACATGTTTTCATGCCTGGATGAAAAGGCTTCTAATAGCTACTCAAAGAATGAATGAAAAGCACAATTTAAAGGACAGTATATCTACAAAATGGACAAGACATAATAGTAACTTTCACAAAAATATAACAAGTTTGAGTGTTTCTCTCATGTAACTTCTCTACATCATATAATCACATATATTTCCTCTAATAACTACATATGAAATTTTTAAACAATTGTAATTGTTGTAATTTATTGCAACAAAATCATAAAACTAAACTTTGTAAGGCATTTGACTGATCACTGTACTCTTGCATAGCATAGGTGACATACCACTTAAAAAATTTTTAAAGCCCTAGATAGTCCAAAATCTTCCTAATTTTCAAAGAGAAACAAAAGATACGGCACTACTTTTATTCTTTCATTAATCTAAAACTAGCCTTTTCAACGAAACTATAAAATGTGAGAAAAATAAAGTCAACATTTAACCCTATGCCAAAAGATCCTTAATATTTGCAAATATTTGTCTGATAAATCCTTAGCTTCTAGTGACCATTCAATTAATAAATATAATTGGTCCTTTATGTTCCTGGTATCTTCCTGCATTATAATTTTAAGAGTTTAAGACTTCATCCATTAACCCCGTAAGAACAAGCATGAATATATCACATGAAGCTAAAGTGGGAGAATCACCTGAGCCTGGAGGGCTGCAGTGAGCTGTGATCGTGATCGTGATCGTGATCGTGCCACTGCACTCCTGGGCAACAAAATGAGACTCTTTCTCAAAAACAAAACAAAACAAGTTACACAAAAGAATTCATATTGTTACTTTTAAACCTTATAAGTGTTTGCACATGTGGTCTTTAGTTAATTGGTGTGAATTTTGCATTCAAGGTTAAACAAACAAACAAACAAACAAACAAAAACCCAGAACAGGATTGCCCTTAGTTTTATCATTTCTTGCTATATTATATTGCATCAAGGAATGTGAGGGCAGAAAGTGACTACCACACAATTGTAAAATTCAGCTTTAATAGGGTCTCTAATAATTTCTTAGATAAACTTGTGGAGTAGATTAATGTGAGGACTGGGCTGTGAATTTATCACTTTATCTCTTCTGTATCAACCATAATTGGTGTTCCACAAAAATTTGTGTAATTAATATGAAGTCCTCAAATAAATCTTGAGCATCAGTAATCAAGTGAAATATTATGTATAATACAGATTAAAATTTGGACAGACATTTTCTTTTATATTTCAATACCATGGATAAAACACGCGTATGCACACACACAACACACACAAACACACAGTTTTAAATCTTGTTATGGTAGCATTCTATAAGGACGAAAGACCTCAGATTGCATTCTCATGTGAAGATTTAATTGAGAATAAAATAATTATCTAGTAAATCCTGGTGGTACTTAGTCCATCATGATAATTAAGGCAGATTTTATACATAATTGCGTTGACCTCATATTTTCCCTTATTATTTGTAGACACATTACAATATATCCAAAAAAACGTAATTTGGCTTGTCAGTAATGAAATGTCAAGTCTGTAGTACTTCCTGGTTTATAATGGAATTTTAATAAAATTGTAAAAGCTAACTAAAATGATACCAATAAATCATTTTAGGTAACACTTTCAGTAATATTCATTTAATGCATGTACAACCCTGTAAGTTTCATTCTTTTGAATTTAATGTATTCCTGCTGTACCATATTTTCATTATTTGGGGTATGATCATACATTCTGTCCAGTTTTGCTTTATGATATTTATGATATTTTTATTGTTTTGAGTACAGAAACTAAGCTAGATGTCCTTACGCGGGGCAGGCGATTGGTTTTAGACTCTGGTCCTTATTTAAAATTAAGTGCAAATTTTCATTTAAATATATTTTGGGTGTTACTAAAATGAAAAAAAACTGACTCATGAACTAAACTACAATTAAAACATATGATCAAAATACTATTATAACAGGAAATATAATTTAGAAACTATAGAGTTGCCAACAGAGAGCTCTGAGGGATATTCCTAGCATTTTCTTTTTTTAAAAAAGGAAAAAGTTGATGCATATATTTAAGTTATTTTGGTTCTATTAGCTTTAATAAGGGTCTGAGTCTAAGAAAAGAGATTTTTCATGAACTGTGGATTTAACATTAAGGCAAGGAATCTGGTAGAATTCTGAAATGCCATCCTGCCAAGGTTTCTACCCTCTGGTTAGGTGCCCCATTCTCTCCCTTCTGGAGTGTGGGTGGGAACGCGAATACAATGCATTCCATTTCCTTCGTGAGGTTATATTATAATACATGCCAAAGCAGAGAGGAATGTGAGGAAAGAACTAAAATCTCAAATCAATTGACCATAAATTAATCCTGAGTGGATGTGACCTATTGAGGTGAACTCTTAAATACAATCTAGACCCTTCTTGAAGACAGACTATAGAAGCCAGGAGAAATCCTCCTGCTCCATCTGGAAGAAGCAAACTTCCATATTGAGGCAACAGATTAAGACCAAGCTATAGCAGCTGAAAGCAAACCCTAAATGACAAATAGCAAAAGAATGAACACCTCAGTCCTACCGATACAAGAAAATCTTTCATCAAAGGAAGAGCAGTTTGTTTTAATTGTTTTATCTTCAATTCAAATTATCTGAATTTACTTGACAATGACAATAATTTACATTCAAGAGCACTTTACAGGATGACTTGACAAATGATCCCCAGAGTTAAAATTTGCTGCCTTCCACATTATTTTTTGTTGTTGTTTTCTGGATATTTCTATAATATAATAGGCTAACAAAAGTATGAATATTATTTTCTGCATACATTAAGAAGAATTGTGCAACAGTATTTTGCTTAGGATTGAAATATTTTAAAATATCAAAGTATTCTCTTGAAACTGAAGTTGGAAAATGCCATGTATAAATTGCTTCCTTTAACCAGAGAAAAGCAATGCAACAAAGGTGAATTCAGGTGCAATAAAATTTTAATTTAAATTTCCCAGTTATTATAATAGGTTTTAGAACTTACAGATAACTTTTTATAACATAAAAATTATGAATATATTTTCCAAAAGCTCAAAAAAAGCTGAAGGACTTCAAAAATGATATCTTAGAATGATGAAAATAATACAATAGAAAACAGGCAGGTAGTGAAGACCTGGTCAACATCCTACCTGTAAGCTATTTTAAGGGGTTGCTAAATAAGCATAAAACAATCGTTGCAAAAAAATTATAACAGTGAGAAAATTATGACAGTGAAAGAGATCTGATTTAACCCACCTCCCGTCTTGCCTTTCTTCTAAGTTTTCCTGAGGTTTTGGGGCAAGCTAACTTTGAGAGACATTTAGATTGTAGTTTAAATGATACTAGCCCTTCTACAAAAGTCGACTACCTTTGTAAACCTAGTAAAAGCCAGTCAGACTGGGGAGGAGAGGAATCTTAATTATGCCTATACACATAAACAATTCCCAGTCACACCTGCAGATAACACCACTGTTGTATATTGGCTTTCTGAGATATCTATTCAGGTTTTTTGCATGTCTGACACCCATGGTTCCACCTGGACCTGATGGTTCCACTTGGACCTGTCAACCTCACTCCTGTGGCCTGACCCAGAAGTGATTCGGAATGCAGGAAGACAGTTTCACCACCTATGATTTCATCTCTGCCCCAACCTATCAGCAGCAAGCCTAGCAACCCCTACCCCATGGTGATGGTTAATACTGAGTGTTAACTTGATTGGATTGAAGGATGCAAAGTATTGACCCTGGGTGTGTCTCTGAGGGTGTTGCCAAAGGAGATTAACATTTCAGTCAGGGGGCTGGGACAGGCAGACCCACCCTCAATCTGGGTGGTCACCATCTAATCAGCTGCCAGTGCAGCTAGAATATAAAGCAGACAGAAAAATGTGAAAAGAGAGGCTGGCCGAGCCTCTCAGCCTACATCTTTCTCCCATGCTGAATGCTTCTTGCCCTCAAACATTGGATTCCAAGTTCTTCAGTTTTGAGACTTGGACTGGCTCTCCTTGCTGCTCAGCTTGCAGATGGCCTATTGTGGGACCTTGTGACCATGTGAGTTAATACTTAATAAATTCCTCTTTACATATATCTATGTCTATATATCTATGTATATCTATATCTATATCTATATATCCTATTAGTTCTGTCCTAGAGAACCCTGACTAATACAGATTTTGGTAGCAGAAGTGGTTCTAGGGGAGCAGATTATTAAGGATGAAGTTCTTTCATTGTTTTTGGGGTTTCTGGACTTGGCTGCTTAATATGATTAGACACAGAAACGTATCTAACATACGTTTCTAACATACGAAGTATCTAACATACGGAGACCACTGAGAATCCTTGGTGTAAACTGTTTAGAGAGTTATGTAAAATAAATGCATTTGACACTCTTGATTCTCTGCTCATGAGAGGCAAGGAGTTTAGTGACTCTATATAATACCTTTGACCATATCTGGAGAACCAAGAAACATAATGAAGGAGGTTGGTTTCTCCTAAGTTCAGTGGACAAAATGATGAAAAAAATGAGGAACTCAGGAATTCTAACTCCTGGATTCAGAAGTGGATACTCAGCCTCAAATCTGCTAAGATTGCCCTGAGTGAGAGTCTTATCTTCTGGAGAGAAAGATCTGAAACTGTGGAAAAGCAGACACAGCTCTTATCATGAGAGTGGTTGACATGCAATGAAAGGTGCATGCACAGCCTCACCAGGTGTCTCCTGTTAAAGTCAGGGGATTGATTGGAAAAGAATGGTAATGTGCAACTTGTAATGGCGACGTGTGGGAGGACCCTGATGATGTTGGAGACACTGAGTTTGTAAACTCTGATGAACCTTTTTTGCTAGAAGAAATAGCTTCCCCATCCCCAATAGTGGCAACATCCGCTCCCCAACCCATGCTGCCATCAGCCTTTACACATTTGTTTGAGGAGATAAACCCTGCACTGCCTGAGACAACAGTGATGGCCTCCACCGAGGAAGTCGCCAGGCAAGATAATGTTGATTCTCCTCCAGAGCCACCCTCAACACCCCTGTTTGCTTCGAGACCTATAACTAGACTAAAGTACTGGTGGGGCCCTAGAGGTAAGGTTCAGAGTGTGACCCATGAGGAGGTATGCTACACTAGAAAAGAACTGCTTGAGTTTTCTAATTTATATGAGCATAAGTCTTGAGAACAGGCATGGGAATGGATATTAAGGGTGTGGGATAATGGTGGAAGGAACACAAAGTTGGTTGGATCAGGCTGAATTTATTGATTTGGGCCCACTAAATAGGGAATCTGCATTTAATGTTGCAGTTGAGGGAGTTACGAAAGGTTCTAATAGTTTATTTTCTTGGTTAGCTGATATATGGATTAATAGATGGCCCATGTGAGTGAGCTGGAAATGCCTGATATCTCTTAGTTTAATGTAGAGGAAGGGATCCAAAGGCTTAAGGAGATTGGGATTGTGGAGTAGATTAGTCATTTTAGACCTATCATCTGAACTGGAAGGGCCCAGAAGATATACCCTTGGCCAATGCCTTGTGCAATAGATTTGTGAGGACAGCACCTGCATCTTTGAAGAGCCCTGTAATTGCTCTTCTCTGTATGTCAGAGCTAACAGTGGGAGCTGCAGTCAGTCACTCAACTACAAAATTTAAATAAAATGGGAATAATTGGATCCTGAGGTGGCAGGGGCAAAGTGGCAGCACTCAACCATCAAAAGCAAACTGGGTGTAGCTACTGTAACGGACAGCAGAGGCAAAGTGGCAATCAGAATAATCTGACTCATGTTGAGCTCTGGCATTGGCTAATTAATCACGGTGTCCTTAGAAGTGAAATTGATAGGAAGCCTACTGCATTTCTACTTAATTTATGTAAGCAGAAAACTTCTGGGTCGAATGGACAAAAGACTAATTTGAATTTTAAAAACAGAGAATCATGGCTCCTCAATGAATTTTTAGATTTGTGCCAGTTTACAGACCTAGAACCTCTTGAATGAAGGGGAGGCCAGGTCCCTTTGAGGAAGGAACCAACTACATTACCTACAATTTATGCTGTTAATCTTTCTCCCTTCCTTCACCAAGGAGACTTCCAGCTTTTTACCAGTGTAACTGTACATTGGGGAAAGGGAAATTATCAAACATTTTGGGGACTACTGGACACTGGCTCTGAGCTGACGTTGATTCCAGGGGACCCAAAACGTCATTGTGGTGTTCCAGTTAAAGTAAGGGCTTATTGAGGTCAGGTAATCAAAAGAGTTTTAGCTCAGGTCCAACTTACAGTGGGTCCAGTGGGTCCCTGGACTCATCCTGTAGTCATTTCCTCAGTGCTAGAACGCATAATTGGCACAGACATACTTAGCAGCTGGCAGAAAGACCACATTGGCTCCCTGACTGGTAGGGTGAGGGCTGCTATGGTGGGAAAGGCCAAATGGAAGCCATCAGAGCTACCTTTACCTAGAAGAATAGTAAATCAAAAACAATATCACATCCCTGGAGGGATTGCAGAGATTAGTGCCACCATCAAGAACTTGAAAGATGCAGGAGTGATGATTTCCACCACATCCCCATTCAACTCTCCCATTTGGCCTGTACACAAGACAGATGGATCTTGGAAAATGACAGTGGATTATCATAAGCTTAACCACGGGGTGACTCTAATTGCAGCTGCTGTACCAGATGTGGTTTCATTGCTTGAGGAAATTAACACATCTCCTGGTATCTGGTATGGAGCCATTGACTTGGTAAATGCCTTTTTCTCCATTCCCATCCCAGGCCCACCAGAAGCATTTTGCCTTCAGCTGGCAAGGCCAGCAATATACCTTTACTGTCCTACCTCAGGGGTATATTAACTTTCCGGCTTTGTGTCATCTTATTTGGAGAGACCCTGATCACTCTTCACTTCCACAAGATATCACCCTGGCCCATTACATTGATGACATTATGTTGATTGGACCCAATGAACAAGAAGTAGCAAACACACTGGACTTACTGGTAAGCCATTTGCAGGCTAGGGGATGGGAAAGAAATCCAATTAAAATTCAGGGACCTTACCTTAGTAAAATGTCTAGGGGCCCAGTGGTGTGGGGCCTGTTGAGATATTGCTTCTAAGGTAAAGGATAAGTTGCTGCATTTGGCCCCTCCTACAACCAAGAAAGAGGCACAGCGCCTAGTGGGTCTATTTGGATTTTGGATGCAACACATTCCTCATTTTGGTGTGTTCCTCTGGCCCATTTATTGAGTGACCCGAAAGGCTGCCAGCTTTGAGTTGGGTTCTCAACAGGAGAAGACTCTCCATCAGGTCCAGGCTGCTGTGCAAGCTGCTCTGCCACTTAAGCCATATGACCCAACAGATCCAATGGTGTTGAGGTGTCAGTGGCAGATAGGGATGCTGTTTGGAGCCTTTGGCAGGTCCCCATAGGTGAATCACAGCTGAGGCATCTAAGATTTTGGAGCAAGTCCCTGCCATCTTCTTCAGATAACTACTCTCCTTTTGAGAGACAGCTCTTGGCCTGTTACTGGGCTTTGGTGGAAACAAACATTTGACAATAGGTCATCAAGTCACCATGTGACCTGAACTGCCTCTTATGAACTGGGTGCTTTGTGACCCATCTAGTTATAAAGTGGCTCACGCACAGCAGCATTCCATCATCAAATGCAAGTGGTATATATATGTGATCAGGTTTGAGCAGGTCCTGAAGGCAGAAGTGATTTACATGAAGAAGTGGATCTAAAGTCCATGGTCTCCACTCCTGCCACCCTGCCTTCTCTCCCCCAGCCTGTACCAGTGGCCTCATGGGGAGTTCCCTATGATCAGTTGACAGACGAAGAGAAGAGTAGGGCATGGTTCACAAATGGTTCTGCATGATATACAGGCACCACCCAAAAGTCAACAGCTGCAGCACTACAGTTCCTTTCTAGGACATCCCTAAAGGACAGCAGTGAAGGGAAATCTTCTCATTGGACAGAACTCTGAGCAGTGAACCTGGCTGTGCACTTTTTATGGAAGTAGAAATGGCCAGATATGCGATTATATACTGATTTATGAGCTGTAGCAATAGTTTGGCTGGATGGTCAAGGAACTTGGAAGAAGCATGATTGGAAAATTGGTGACAAAGGTATGTGGGGAAGAGGCATGTGGATGGACTTCTCTGAGTGGTCAGAAACTGAAGATATTTGTATCCTATGTGAATGTTCACCAGCGGGTGACCTCAGCAGAGAAGGATTTTAATAATCGAGTGGATAATATGACCCGTTCTGTTGTCACCACTCAGCTTCTTTCCCCAGTCATCCATGTCATCACCCAGTGGGCCCATGAACAAAGTGGCCATGGTGGCAGGAATGGATGTTACACATGGGCTCAGCAGCATGGACTTCCGCTCACCAAGGCTGACCTGGCTATGGCCACTGTTGAGTGCCCAATTTGCCAGCAGCAGAGACCAACACTGAGCCCCCAATATGGTACCATTCCTCAGGGTGATCAGCCAGCTACCTGATGGCAGGTTGATTATATTGGACCTCTTCCATCATGGAAAGGGCAGAGGTTTGTCTTCACTGGAATAGACACTTACCCTGGATATGGGTTTGCCTATCTTGCACTCAATGCTTCTCCTAAAACTACCATCTGTGGACTGATGGAATGCCTTTTCCACCATCATGGTATTCCACACAGCATTGCCTCTGACCAAGGCACTCACTTTACAGCTAAAGAAGTGTGGCAGTAGGCTCATGTTCATGGAATTCCTTGGTCTTACCATGTTCCCCATCATCCTGAAGCAGCTGAATTGACAGAATGGTGGAATGGCCTTTTGAAGTCACAGTTATAATGCCAACTAGATGACAATACAAAGCTGGGCAAAGTTCTCCAGAAGGCCATGTATGCTGTGAATCAGCATCCAATATATGGTACTGTTTCTCCCATAGCCAGGATGCACATGTCCAGGAATCAAGGGGTGGAAGTGAAAGTGGCACCACTCACCATCACCCCTAGTGATCCACTAGCAAAATTTTTGCTTCCTGTTCCCATGACATTACATTCTGCTTGCCTAGAGGTCTTAGTTCCAGAGCGAGGAATGCTGCCCTTAGGAGACACAACAATTCAAATAAAGGGAAGTTAAGATTGCCACCTGGATACTTTGGGCTCCTCCTACCTTTAAGTCAATAGGCTAAGGAGAGAGTTACAGTGTTGGCTGGGGTGACTGGCCAGACTATCAAGATAAAATCAGTCTACTACTCCACAATGGAGGTAAGGAAGAGTATGCATGGAATACAGGAGATCTATTAGGGCATCTCTTAATATTACCATGCCCTGTGATTAAGGTCAATGTAAAACTGCAACAGTCCAATCCAGGCAGGAAAAAATGGCTCAGACTCTTCAGGAATTAAGGTTTGGGTCACTCCACCAGGAAAAACAAAAAAACATGGCCTGCTGAGGTGCTTGCTGAAGGCAAAGGGAATATAGAATTAGTAGTAGAAGAAGGTAGTCATCGATACCAGCTATGACCACATGACCAGCTGCAAAAACAAGGACTGTAATTGTCATGAATATTTCCTCCTTCTTTGTTAAAAACATATTTGTGCATTTATACACTTGTGCTGAGAAAATATCTTTATTTTATTTCCTTTTTCCTTTGTCATGTGACATAAGATTTATTAACTTCGTATCAGTATTTAAGTATTGTTAACTTCATGTAATAGCATTTGGGTTGGGGATTGGTGCGTCCAGTTTATGAAGGATAGTTGTATTATGTTAGGCAAAATTATGACGTTATTATTGTCTTTATCTGAAGATTATGTATAATCTCATGAGATGTGTGTGTGTTCAAGTCAACAAAAGGTAGACTTGTGATGGTTAATACTAAGTATCAACTTGATTGGATTGAAGGATGCAATGTATTGATCCTGGGTGTGTCTGTGAGGGTGTTGTCAAAGGAGAATAACATTTGAGTCAGTGGGCTGGGAAAGGCAGGCCCACCCTTAATCTGGGTTGGTGCCATCTAATCAGTTACCAACGTGGCTAGAATATAAAGCAGGAAGAAAAGCATGAAAAGACTAGACTGGCCTAGCCTCCCAGCCTACATCTTTTTCCCATGCTGGGTGCTTCCTGCCCTCAAATATCAGACTCCAAGTTCTTCAGTTTTGGGACTTGGACTGGCTCTCCCTTCTCCTCAGCTTTTAGATAGCCTATTGTGGGAGTTAATATTTAATAAACTCTCTCTCTCTCTCTCTATATATATATATATAAAATAATTATATATATAAATTATATATATGATATATATAATTTATATATATTATATAAATAAATTAATTATATCTAATTATATATAAAATAATTATATATATATAAAATTAGTTCTATTCCTCTAGAGAACCCTGACTAATATATCTTTCCCCCAAATTGCCTTTGAAAACCACTCACCTATGAGCTTTGAAAGAGACTGATTTGAGTACTAACTCCATCTCCCACATGATATGGCCAGCCTTGTGTCTTTTAAACTCTTTCTTTACTGCAATGCTGTGGACTTTATTAGTGCAGAGGGCAGGAAAAACCTCTTGGTGATTACAAGCATATGTATGTATACTTTGTTGTATTTTGTCCACTTCTTATTAAATTTTATTCTGTAATATTATATATATTTGACATTCCCATTGTGCACAGGTCCCTGATAGAGACTGTAGGATATTCTCAGAGTCATTCTGCAGATGAACTAATAATTGAACTGATTAAGGAACTAATGATTATTAATATTATTTAGTAGAAGAAATAAAAGAATGTGACATAGAAGGTTGGTTGTTGATAAAATAATCAAACAAGCAAGCAAATAACAATAATAATAACAATAGTAATGGTAATCTTTTATAATCATTTATTAACTTAGGGTTACAAAGGCTTAAGGACTAATTATATAGAGCAGTGAAAAGAATTTCAACTTCTGAAACTAATCTGGAAAATCTATAAACATTTTATTCTCTCTGTCTAAACTATGTCTAATATATTGAGATGTAATATTAAAAATGTGTTATTAATAATTGTTTCATCTGCAGTATGAAGATTATTCAGCCAGGGCTGCAAACAGCAGACACATGCTGAAAAGTGCCTTTGGAGAATAGAATTTGTCATTGAATATGGATGTCAGGAAAGAATCTGGGCAAAAGCAATTGGATTGGAAAAGGAAGCATAATCACCAAAATAAATAAAGTATATTTTACTGGAAAGCCCAATCTACTTGAGATTCAGCTATAAATATCTCATTTATAGCTCATATGAAAAAGAAATTATGTAGTAGAAGAAAGGGATACTGAAACGTTTATGGCAAAATTTTCAGTATATCTTTATCAAGACATTCATTTTGACTGAGAGCTAATTTTATGTATAAAATTATTTATAATATCAGCTTAAAGTAACTGGAAGTGTAGCACTCTTTCTAAAACTGTTTATCTGGATATTATAGGTTTTTTTCAACAATATAATTTTAATCTGGTACAAAGACTCCTCAAAAAATTATCCCTCTGATATTTATGTAAGTCAATTAGTCCTTTGATAATGTTATTTATATTTACACACACACACACACACACACACACACACACAGGCACACACACACAGGCACACACACACATACACATGCATACGTATTTATTTACCAAGAGTTTATGCTCAGCATTTAATGAAGGTTTGAATATTGAGACAGAGCACAAAACCTTTATAATTTCAGTTTATCAAGAAAAGGAATTAAAGACTCAAAATTACAGTTTGGAATTGGACCAAAAGCCGGACCTAAAATTGGAAATAATTATCTCAACCAAATATTTTGAAAAATTAAAATATACTTCTAAATCTCTAGAATATGCACATTTCCTTCTTAAGCATCCTGACTATGCCATGAGGAGATTATCCTTTCACTTTTTTGTTTCAATTCTGGTGTGTGTGTGTGTGTGTGTGTGTGTCTATGTTTCTGTGTCTGTATATTTCATATAAATGACTGATACAGCTTTAAAGTTTTTCTCAGTATGACTAAATTTTAGAAGGGGTTTTTTTTTTCTGCCTCTAGGTCCCTAACCTTGCTTTCTTTAGAGCATCGCGTTAGAATATTTGTAATTGCAAATTATTTCTCTGCCCTTTTGAGATGTAAATCTTTTTAAAAGCCTCCTGCCAGTTTTACAACTCAAGGACCTGGGAGCCATCTCTTTGAAATGCAATCATCAATGAAGATAGTGTCCCTCTCTTCTAGTCTCTGCGGGAGCGTGGGAGTCTAACTTTGGAGGGTGCATTGCTCTAAGTTGTAAAACTACTTCCCATCATTTGGCTGATGCCAATTAGCTAACACAGATAGTCTATGATCTCCCTGACCTCAGCTTTCAAAAACTCTTCTGCTCTTTGTTTCGCCAGAGTTGAGTTGAGAGCTCAGACTGAGTTCCATCTGGCCTCTGCCCCTATTGCAGTCACCTTCCTTGCCTGTTTAACTTTGTCAAGTGCAATGTTTACTTTGACATGGGTGTGTGAAAATAATATAGAAGTCAGTGACTTTACCTCGCTCTTCTTAATTTTTTAGGAAATTAGCATCATCAATTTCAAGTCCTGGTGAATTTCTAATAACCATGAATCCTTCAATAATTTGAGAGCTCAGAGACCTTTTCTAAAACCCAGTCTATCCTAATGAAAGACTTAATAGACATATAACTCTGCCATACAGATTATGGGTGTTAATCCTAAGTCAACAACTCCTGAAAAGTTCGTGTGTAATAATATTCTATGAGTAAAAGCAATACATCTGGCCCCTCGTATCCATAGGTTTCACATCTGTGGGTTCAACCAACTGTGGATAATAAATATATAAAAAAATACAAAGTAACTATACAAAATAAAAATAATACAAGTGTTAAAATACAGTGTGACAACTACTCACATAGCATTTACATCACATTGGATATTATCAATAATCTAGAGGTGATTTAAAGTATATGGGAGCATGTGCATAGGTTATATATGCAAATACTGCACCATTATATATCAAGAACTCAAGCATCCACAGAGTTTGGTATCCACAGAGGGCCTAGAGCCAATCTCCTGCAAGTGCCAAATAAAAATTAGTTTAAAAAATAATTTCCTGGATTAGTATTTGTATAAGTGTTAAATAGAGAAATGTGTAGCACTCACTAGTCATGTATAGCATGCAGTATAGCAAAGCAGGTCATATTGGGAGAGCTAATCTCTTATTGCCTGGGTTCCTATCCCACCATTGTACCCTTTACAACTTGGATTAATCTGGGCAATACATAGGAAAACTCTCTTAATGCCTATACATTTTTAAATTTTAAAAAACAAGAATAAATATCTCTATTGTGGAGATTAGTTGTGCAAATCCATTAAAAAATCTTCTCACACTGTCTGACACATACTAATGTTTCAGTAAATTATAATACTATTATATGAATTCTGGAAATGGCTTTGTGGGAAAATAAGAAAAACACAATAATCTTAGTATGAAACAATTGTTTGATCTTGAGTATTTCAACTTCTCTGGGCTTCTATTTGTTACAATTCCTTCTACTCATTGGTTCAATAATCGATTGAATGTAAAAATATTTAGAGGAGTTAATTAAGGGAGATGAAAGTAATGGTGGAGCCCTAGAAAACAGATGTCAAAAACTGATTCTACCTTTCTGGATAGACATATAATTCCACAAATATAATTCCTATATAATTTCAAAAGGAAATAGTTTGAGGATAGGATATGTATTCAACAGAAAATTTACTCTAAGCAAATATATATTCATGATAGTAATAACTGTCATATTATCATGTAGTATATATTAGGTTCTCAAGAAACACACATTAAACTTAATAATTCTGCTTAGATAATATACTCAATTGTAGGGGATTTTGAAATAATAAAAGAGCAAGAATCAGGAAAAGTGCTCCAGGGAAAGATAAAGAACGTTGTTATTTAATCTAATTGATTTCATTCTAAACACTACAGTTCTCACAACAGTAATTATGAACTTTCTCCATTGGAGAATACCACCTCCGTACAATGTGAATCTCATTTCATCTTTGATAGACAGTTTGGTAGTGTTCTTTTATGAATGTGACTTAGCAACAAACACCTATTGGAGCATTGTAAATATAGAAAATGCTCTGTCAATGGTTCTTTCAGGAACCAGTACATGGAGATTGCTATCACTAGTTTTGTTCACATTATAACAGGGTATCTACTTAGCATAATCAAATGAACCAAAATAGAAAATCCAAGATAAACAAACAAATGAAAAATATTGAGATTAAAAGGAAAAAAATCAAACCATAATTATCTTTAGATAATATACGGTCTACATAATTTTTTCATTAGTAAGTATAATAATGCTATTTAGAAATAAGACCAATATACAAAATTTAATTAGAATGCTTTAGACTAAAAAGAAATTGTGAAAGATGGGAAAAATATTTAAAAATATTTAAAATTAAAAATACTGAAATAAAATATTCCCCTAAAGAGCTAAATAGCAATTCTCAGCTGAAAGAAGAAAGAATTATCAAAGTTAATGATTGATCAACTGAGGAATAAAAAGAAGAAGTGAAGAAATGTAGATAGAGCCACAAAGTACTGTGAAACACCATCTGCATACCAACAAACACATAATGAGTGTTCCAGAAGAGAGAATGTGACAGACCATTTGAATGAACAGTGGGAAATATTTTTATTTTTGATAAAAACCATTATAGGATCTACACTTAGGTATGCCATAATTAAAATACTAAAAGCTAAAAAGTGTGAGAGAACCTGGAAGGCAACGAGAGAGACAGGAGTCTTTGTCTACAAGGGAATATCAGTAACATTAAGAGCTGATTTCTTAGAAAAAATCATAGGGCCAGAAGGCAATGAGATAACAGCAATCACAGTACCTGGCTTTAACTTTATATTTTTGAAAGAGGTACTTAAGGGTATAGGAAAGAGTCTAAAATAGCTACCACCACCCCTATTCCATTTTCTGGCAGTGGCTGTTTGGAACTCAGAGAAAATTTGTGTGCTCGAGGAGGAGCACAGTGGTTGTGGGATTCTGCATTGGAACTCATTATTGCCCTGTCACCGTGGAAAGCAACACCAAATAGAACCCAGTCAGTACCCAAGAAGGAAGCATGTAGACCAGCCCAAGCAAAAGGGAATCATGATCCCAGCAGTCAGAACCTGAGTTCTGGCAAGCACTACCATTAGCTAAAGTACAATGAGGTCTTAAATAAACTTGAAATGCAGGCTAGGCCAAAATTGCAATTTCTGGGCAACTCCTGGTGCTGGGCAACTCAGAGCCCATGGACATGGGGGCAAAAGACCCAGTGAGACATCAGCCAGGGTGGCCAAGGGAGTGTTTATGCCACCCCTCCCCTAAATGCAGGCAGCACAGCTCATACTTCTATGGGAGAGTCCTTCCCGCCACTTGAGGAGAGGAGAGGGAAGAGTAAAGAGGACTTTGTCTTGGAACTTGAATACCAGCTCAGACACAGTAGGACAGGACACCAGGCAGAGTCCTAAGGCCTTCATTCCAGGCCCTAGCTTACAGATGACATTTCTACACATACCTGTTCTTATTTCTAGAAATAAGACTACTGGCCAAAAGAGAACCCATGCCTTAAAGGGAAGGACCCAGTCCTGGCAGGATTTATAACCTGCTGATTAGAGAGCCTTTGGACCCTGAATAATCAGTACTAGGTAGTACTCATCTTGGGCCTTGGGTTAGACTCAGAGATGTGCTGACTTCAGGTATGACCCAGTATATTTCCAGCAGTGGTGCCTACAGGACAGTCCTTCTGTCTGAAAGAAAGGAGAGGTAAGAGTAAAGGTACTTTTTCTTATAGTTTAGGTACCAGCTGCTTGGCCACAGTTGGGCAGAAAACAAAGCAGGTTTTTGGGGCCCCCAATTCCAGGCTGTGAATCTTGAATGGCATTTCTGGACCTGCCCTGGGTGAGAGGAGAGCCCACTGCTCTGAATTGAAGGGTCTCAGGCCTGACAGTATTCACCATAACATGACTGAAGAGCCTTGGACCTTGAATAAACATTGATGATAGCCAGGCAGTACTCACCACAGGTTAGGGCAGTTGTGGCCATGGGGAGAAATTTCTCTGCTAGTGGAAAGGAGAGGCAAGAGTGGGAAGGATTTCATCTTGTGGCTTGGGTACCATCTCAGCTGCAGTAGAATTAAAAAAATACTTTGACATACTGAACTCATCAAGGTCTCTTACCACCAGAACTTATCAAATAGAAGAAAGAATTAGTAAGCTTGAAGAAGGCTATTTGAAAATACACAGTCAGAGATCCAGAAAATCTTCAAGATCTAGAATGCAGCCTTAAAATGGCAAATCTGAGAGTCATTTGCCTTAGAAAGGAAGCAGAGAGAGAGTGGTAGAAAGTTTATTCAAAGGGATAATAACAGACAGCTTTGTATACTTATAGCAAAATATCATTATTTAAGTACAAGAAGGTCAAAGAACACCAAGCAGATTTAAACCAAACAAGACTACTGAAAGACATTTAACAATCAGCTCCCACAGATAAAGTGTAAAAAAGTATCCTAAAAGCAGCAAGAGAAAAGAATCAAATAATATGCAATGAATCTCCATTATAACTGGTAGCACACTTTTCGGTAAAAATCTCACAGTTCAGGAAAGAGTGGCATGACATATTTAAAATGCTGAAAGAAAAAAAATTACTTTAGAACAGTATATCCAGGGAGAATATCCTTCAAACATGAAGGAGAAATAAAACTTTCCCAGACAAACAAAAGCAGAGAAATTTATCAAACCCAGACATGTCTACAAGAAATGCTAAAGAAAGTTCTTCAATACAAAAGAAAAGAATGTTATTGAGCAACAAGAAAATAAGAAATGATCTGAAGGTACAAAACTCATGTGTAATAATAAGTGCGCAGAAAAACAGATTATAACAGTAATTGTGATATGTAACTACTCATATCTTGAGTACAAATACTAAAATGTGAATAGATTGAAAATAATTACTACAACAATTTTTCATGATATAGTACAATAAGATATAAATAACATCAAAGTTAAAAAGCAGAGGGACAAAGTTTGTGTAGAGTTGTTATTAGTTTTCTCATTGCTTGTTAGTTTGTGATGCAGTGTCAAATTATCATTAGATTAAAATTATGGTTTATGAGATATTATTTGTAAGCCTCGTGGTAACCTCAATCAACATACAATAGATACACAAAAATAATAATCAAGAAGTTATAATATATTACAATTTAGAGTAATCTTTTCTAAAAGGAAGACAAGAAGGAAGGAAACAAGGAAGAGAAGACCATAATACAACCAGGAAACAAATTACAAAATAGCAGGACTAAGTCCTTACCTATGAATAATAACACTGAATGGAAATGGACTAAACTCTCCAATCAAAAGACATATAGTGGCTGAATGGATAAAAAACCCAGATCCAATGATCTCTTGCCTACAAGAAACATACTTCACTTACAAAGTGAAGTACAGACTCACATAGACTGAAAAAAAAAATGAAAAGAGGTATTTTATGCAAATGGAAACCGAAGGAGAAGGAGTCACTATACATATATAAGACAAAATAAGTTTCCAGAAAAATAAAACTATAAAAATGGATTTAAAAACTGTTTTATATAATGACAAAGGGATCAATTCAGCATGATGGTATAACAATTGTACATATATGTGACCCTACACTGGAGCACCAATATATATAAAGCAAATATTATGAGAGCTACACAGAGAGATAGCCCCTAATAAAATAATACCTGGAGATTTCAACATTCCACTTACAGCATTGAATAGATCTTTCAGACAGAAAATCAACAAAGGAACATCAAACTTAATGTGTACTGGAGACCAAATGGACCTAAACGATATTTACAGAACATTTCATCCAATACCTGAAGAATACACATTCTTCTCCTCAGTACATGAACCTTTATCAAAGACAGACTATATCTTAACTCAAAAATGATTCTCAAAAAATTCAAAGAAATTCAAATAATGTCAGACGTCTTCTCTAACCACAATAGAATAAAGCTAGAAATCAATATCAACAGGAATTTTGGAGACTATAGAAACATATGGAATTATAACAATATCCACATGAACAACTGTGAGTCAATGCAGAAATTTAGAAGTAAATTGAAAAATTTCTTGACACAAATTATAATGGAAACACAATATACTAAAACCTATAAGATATAGTGAAAGCAGTACTAAGAGGAAAGTTTATGGGTATAAGCATCTATATCACAGAAGTAGAAAAACATGAAATAAACAACCTAATCATTCATCTTAAACAGCTAGAAAAGCAGGAGAAAATGAAACCCAAAATGAGCAAAAGAAAAGAAATAATAAAGACAAGAACAGAAATAAATGAAATTGAAACAAAAAAACAGACAATCAATCAAATGAAAAGTTGGTTTTCAAAAAGACAAATAAAATTGACAAACTAGCCAGACTAAGAAAAAAAGAGAGAAGGTCCATATGCATAAAATCAGGGATGAAAAAAGAGAGGTAACAACTGATCCCTCAGTAATTCAGAGGAATATTAGAGGCTACTATGAGCAACTATATGCCAGTAAATTGGAAAACATAGAAGAAATGCATAAACTCCTAAACAAATACAACCTATCAAGATTGAACCATGAAGAAATGCAAAACCTGAGCACTCCAATAACAAGTAATGATATAAAAGCCCTAGTTAAAAAAGTCCCTCACAAAGAAAAGGCCAGGACTTGAAGGCTTCACTGCTGAATTTTACCAAACATTTAAAGAAGAACTAATACCAATCCTACTCAAACTATTCTGAAAAATAAAGGAGAAGGGAATACTTCCAGACTCATTCTATGAGGCCAGTATTACCCTGATAACAAAATCAGACAAAGAATCATCAAATAAATAAATAAATAAATAGGAAACTACATGCCAATATCCATGATGAATATTGATGTAAAACTCCTCAACAAAACACTAGCTAACTGAATTCAATAACACACTCAAAAATCCTTCATTAGGACCAAGTGGGATTTATTCCTGGGATGTAAGCCTAGTTCAACTGATGCAAATCAATCAATGGATACATATATCAACAGAATGAAGGACAAAAACCATATGATCATTTCTATTGATGCTGAAAATCATTTGATATAATTCAATATGGTTTCATGATAAAAATCCTAAAAAAAAAACTGGCTATAGAAGGAGCATACTTCAATACAATAAAAACCATATATGACAGACCCACAGGTAGTATCATATCGAATGGGGAAAAAAAATGAAAGCCTTTTCTCTAAGATCTGGAACATGACAAGCATGAGCACTTTCACCAGTGTTATTCAGCATAGTACTGGAAATCCTAGCTAGAGCAATCAGACAAAAGAAGAAATAAAGTTCCTCCCAATTAGAAAAAAAAAAGTCAATTTATGCTTTTTTGCAGATTATGTGATCTTATATTTGGAAAAACCCAAAAATTCCACAAAAAATCTATTAGAACTTATAAATTCAGTAAAGTTTCAGTATACAAAATCAACATACAAAAATCAGTACCATTTATGTGTCCCTACAGCAAACAATCTGAAAAGAAAATAAAGAAAGTAATTTCATTAAAAATAGCTATAAGTGAAATTAAATAACTAGGAATCAGCCAAAAAAAGTGAAAGAGGTCCACAATGAAGAGTATAAAATATTGATGCAGCCAGGAGTGGTGGCTCATGCCTGTAATACCAGCACTTTGGGAGGCTGAGATGGGCAGGTCACTTGAGGCCAGGAGTTCAAGACCAGACTGGTCACATGGTGAAACCCCATCTTTATCAAAAAAAAAAAAAAGAGCTGCTTGCAGTGGCACATGCCTATAATTCCAGCTACTTAAGAACCTGAGACATGAGAATCATTTACATCCTGGAGACAGAGGTGGCAGTGAGCCGAGACTCTGCCAATGCACTCCAGCCCAGGTAATAAGGAGAGATGAGAAAAAAAAAAAAAAAAGAAAGAAAAAGAAAAAAAATTGATGTAAGAAATTGAAGAGGACACATAAAAATGGCAGGATATTCCATTTTCGTTAATTGAAAGAATCAATATTGTTAAAATGCCCATACTACAAAAAACAATATACAGGTTCAATGCAATTCCTATCAAAATACCAATGACATTCTTCACATAAATAGAAAAAACAATCCTAAAACTTATATGGAACCACAAAAGTTCCCAAATAGCAAAAGCCACCCTAAGCAAAAAGAACCAAACTGGAGAAGTCACATTACCTGACTTCAAATTACACTACAGAACTATAGTAACCAAACCAGCACTGTATTGGCATTAAAAAGACACAAGGACCAGTGGAACAGAATAGAGAACTCAGAAACAAATCTAGATGCCTACAGTGAACTTATTTTTGACATTGGTGCCAAGATCCTACATTGCGGAAAGGATAGTCTCTTTAATAAATCATGCTGAGAAAACTGAGTATCCATAAGCAGAATAAAACTAGACTGCTGTCTCTTGCCAAATACAAGTTAAATCAAAATGAATTCAAGATTTAAATCTAAGACCTCAAACTATAAAACTTCTACAATAAAACATTGGAGAAACTCTCTAGGCCATTGAACTGGGCAAAGTTTCTTGAGTAATACCCCACAGTCACAGGTAATCAAAGCAAAAATAGATAAATGGGTTCATATCAAGTTAAAGAGCTTCTGCACGGGAAAGGAAACAATCAACAAAGTGAAAAGACAACCCACAAAATGGGAGAAAATATTTCCCAACTATCCACCTGACAAGGGATTAATAAACAGAATATATAAGGAACCGAAAAAAACTCCATAGAAAAAATATAATAATCTAATAATCTAAAATGGGCAAAAGATTTGAATAGACATGTCTCAAATAAGACCTATAAATGGAAAATAAGCACATAAAAAGGTGCTCAGTATTATTGATCATCAGAGACTGCAACTGAAAATTGCAATGAAATATCACTTCACCCCAGTTAAAATGACTTATATCCAAAAGTCAGGCAATAACAAATGCTGGTGAGGATGTGAAGGAAAGAAAACTCCTATACACTGTTGCGGGGGTGGGGGGTGTAAATTACAATCACTAAGGAGAGCCATTTTGAGGTTCCTCAAAAAGTTAAAAATAGAATTTCCATATGATCCAGCAATCTGACTGCTAGATATATACCCAAAAGAAAGAAAAACAGTATATTTAAGAGATATCTGCATTCTCATGTTTATTGCAGCACTATTCACAATAGTCCAGATTTGGAGGTAACCTGAGAGTTCATTCACAGATGAGTGGATAAAGAAAATGTAGTACGTCTACACAATAAAGTACTATTCATCCATAAAAAAAGAATGGGATCCTGTCATTTGCAAAAACTTGGATGGAACTGGGGTCATTATATTAAGTGAAATAATCCAGGCACAGAAAGACAAACATTATTAGTTCTCACTCATTGGTGGGAGCCAAATTTAAAACAACAGAAGTCATAGAGGTAGAAAGTAGAATGATGGTTACCATGGGCTGGGAAGGGCAGTAAGGGGAGCGGTAAGTGGGGATGATCAATGTATACAAAAATATTAAATAGAAAAAATAAGACCTTGCATATCATAGCACAACAGGGTGACTACAGTCAATGATAACTTATTGTACATTTAAAAACAAGTAAAAAAGTATAATTGGATTGTTTGTAACAAAAGGTAAGGATAAATGCCAGAGGTGTTGTATGTCCCATTTACCCTGATGTGATTGTTATACATTGTATGCCTGTATCAAAGCATCTCATGTATATTCTAAATGTATACACCTACTATGTTCCCCCACAAATTGAAAATTAAAAAATATTCTGTCTTTCCTAATAGTCTGTATTTAGTGAGACATTGTTTACATACCTCATTGTTTAGATGTGCTTTCCTTTATTTCTTTGAAGCTATTTAAAAGAGTTGGTTTTAAATCTTTATCTAGTAAGTTCAGTGTACAAACATCTCAGGAATAGTTTGTATTCACTGATTTTTTCCTAAATATGGGTCATATTTTGTTTTCTTTGTTTCATCAACTTTTTTTTTCAAAAATTGGACATGTTGAATAATATAGTGTTGCCACTCCAGAAATCAGATTTCTCACTGCCCCTTACGTAAGTATTATTTCTGTTGGCTGTTGCTACCCCTGCTCAATTTTGCTTAGCGACTGTCTTAAACAATTTGTGTAAAGCTTATATGGTTTACAATACATGGTTTTGAAGTCTGTGCTTGTTTGGACTAGTGGTCACGTAGTGATCATACAGCTATTTTCTCAAATGAAAGGAATCAATATGCCTCCCAGCCTTTTCCTAGGGGTTCTGTGTGGATGTTGGATCACACCATGAAGTTCTGCAAGACATTTTTAAACTCTGTGTCAGCTTTTATTCTTGTCTGTGGAGAGGTTCAAGGTCACTGAGGTAAGAGCTTAGGGCCTACTCTGGTTATTTCTGGGCACTCACAGACATTCTAGTCTTCTAGTATCCCAGAAATATGTTGAAGGTTTTCAAAGCCTCAGATGGACAAGGAACATGTAATTCACCAGCTTTTCCTTTTAATTTTCTGGTTAGCTTGTTTGCCTGAACTGTTACTGCCACCTCAGGCAGTTGTTATGTTAAACAATTGCTGCTGATTGTTTTCAACAAATTCTCCTAGAGAAAATTCTGCTGACAATAATGAGCTCTGAGTCAGTTGGAATAAAGACATGCCCTGTGAATGGGGAGTTTCCAGGTATCTGTCACACAGTGATATAATAACATATTTTTGGGAAAGACTTCCAAAGATGTTTTCCTCCTCCTCTGGATGTTAGCCTACTAGTTTTCACCATGATTGTAGAAGGGCTTTCAAGGCTTGCATAAAGTTAGAAAAGGAAATGCAAACAAGACAAGTAAAAATACTACAAAGCTCACTATTCTCACTGAGATTTAGATGCTTTTCTTGAATAAATGCTCCTTGGGTTTTTGCAAGCTATGGCTCATTTCTAGAGCTCTAAAAAAGTTGTTTTTGACCATTTTTCAACAGGGTTATCATTTCTTTTATGGAAAAAAAGATTTTTGGAAATCCTTATTCTGCCATTTATATCACTAAAAAAATACTTCTTTTCCATATTGTTAACTATAGTTGCCCTATTGTGCTACTGAACACTAGTATCTTATTCCTTATATCTAACTGTATTTTTCTATTTATCAACCTTTACTTCCCCTTCCCTATCACATTTCCCTTCATCTGGTAACCATGATTCTACTCTCTATCATCATGAATGTAATTTTTTTAGCTTCTACATATAAGTGAGAATATGCAATATTTTTATTTATGTGTCAGGCTTATTTCACCAAAAGTAATGTCCTTCAGTTCCACCCACATTGTTGCAAATGACAGGATTTCATTCTTTTTTATGACTGAGTAATATTTTATTGTGTAGAAAACTACTTTTTAAAACAATTTAGTACTACCCTTAAACTAACTCAGGAATCTATAGCATGAAAACATGTAATCCCACTTTCAATTAGATATTCTTGAGAATATCTAGCATATGTCTACCACAAGGCATCTACGAGAATGTTTCTGATAGCATTGTTCAAAGCATAGAAAGTACTTAATGATATAAGTATATATCAATAATGCAATAGACACATTCATTTTGATATACTCAAGCATTGCAGTGCTGTTCAGAAGTTTTTAAAAAGGCAGTTCAGTCATCAAATATATAATTTTCAATGTAAAAAGTCACAGAAAAATATTTATATTATATCTATATTATAAAAACAAAAAGTAAATATTTTAAAATAATGATAAATAAATAGTAAAATTAAGACAGAAGGAGGGGGCATAATAGACAAATATTTTATAGTCTTGATTATCCTTGTAAGAAAACTGATGAATACAACTGGCAAGTGAAACAAAGTGACTTCAGAATCATATATTATTTTTAAAGCTGGATAATAAGTTTCTATTTTATTCACCTTCATGTATTGTATATGTATTAATGATTTATAACATAAATACATGTTCATATGACTGAAAATGAAAGACTGGAATCATATTATTACTTTTGTAAGATGTTGATCCCAAACCATTTATTTATGATTTCACTATGTTTTCCTCAAAAAAAAGAAAAAATAAATCCTCAAGTAGTGATCTGTATTTACCTACAAGTAGTTTAGTGGAAAGTTTCAATGGAGCTTTACTGCACTGGTTCCACATACCATTCCCCATTTTCTACACACTTTGCGTAGTTTCCCTGTTTCCCCTAAGCAATCAGCAGGAGCCAGAGCAGATGAAAGTTGCATTCATAATTTGCATTTATAATTTTTCTTTTTTATCAGATTTATTGAGGACAAATGATTATGCAGTAAAATCTACTCTTTTTCAGTGTGCAATATAATGCACTTGACAGACGTATATAGTATTATAAGGTGTATTAGCATCAATCAGTCAAAGATAAAGAACTTTTTTCACTGAAAAAATTCCCTTCTACTCTTTTTTGTGGTCAATTCTGTTACTCCAACCCCATCTCTGGCAACCACTAATCTTATTTCTGTCTTCTAATGTTGTATGTTTTTAAGCACATAATCTAAATGGTATATTACTCTATATAGTTATTTTCTATTAGCCTGACTTTTGTCACTTACTATAATGCTTTTGAGATTCATCCATGTTGTTGCAGGTATCATGATGTTGATTTTGTAGTTTTTAGTGGTGTTCTGTTATATAAATATACCATCATTCATTTTTCCATCTACTTGATATTTCAACTTTTTTGGCTTTTGTGAACAAAGACACTAACAATTCTTGCATTCCCACAAGCAGTGTATGAGGGTTCTCATTTCCTCACATGCTCATCAGAACTTTGTATTGTCAGTTATTTTGTTGTTTTTAGCCATTCTAATGAGTATGTTGTAATAGCTTATTGTGGTTTAAAATTACTTTTCCATAATAATGTTAAGTATCTTTTAATAGCTTGTAATCTATACCTTTCTTTGGAGAAATGTGCTTAGTAGGGTGAACAGTTCTCAAATAATATTTTTAATTATATATTCATGTATGTAATTAAATTATACATCTGTTATAATTGTGTTTTAAAAGGTCATCACCAAATTAATTTTTGTAGTTATCAAATAGATTTTATTATATTTGGTGTAACTTCTTCTGATGTAATCTTTTTTATAGGTTATATAACAAAGAAATGACAAATAAAAGACCTTCATGAGACAGTGAAAAATGGTATCTCAGTTACCTAAATGTATACAAGGTTTACACTTAAAATTAAAACAAAAACAAAATAGTTGTTATGAGAATAAAATAATTATTTCTGGGGGCTTTGAGATAATTGGAGTTACCTGAAACTATAAAACATAGAATAAAATTATTTTGGGGCAATATCTATCATTAAATCAACAATTTAGTTTATAGACCTCACCTTTGATTACTAACATATGTAAAAATTTATCAGAGAAGGCATGCAGACTTGGCATATACTTTTGTATAAAATTCCGGAATTCTAGAAGGGAGTTCATGAATTTGTGAAGTGTATTATACTTTTAATCAATTTCCTAGTGCTTCTAAAGTAGATCAGTAAAGTAGGTTGCATATTTTGGAATGAGTTAAAGAGATTTTCATTTATATTGGAATTTACGTAGACCGTCAAATCCAACAAGACCTCAATGGAGTGGTTAAACTTTATACTAGTTGCAAATTAAGTAATTTGGAGGCTTTATGTAGTCAAGGTATTATGCAGAGAATTTCAATCATACATTTATTGGCCAAATAGCACCCTAGGTATCAGAAATGTTTTATGCAGCATTGAAATGTGGCTTACTTTAAAGGAAAAAATTATGGACTTGATTTTGACTCAGCAATGACTAATTCATTATAATTTTTAATAAACTTTCCTGGAGTATAATAGTTTATATTGTAAAATTCATTTTGTAAACACTAACACCTAGGAAACTATTAACAAAAGTAATCATTTGTATTCACTAGTGTCATTTATGCCAAAAGAATAAACATAACCATTTTTACATGAATTTTCAAAATATATCAATCAAAGTTTGTTTCAAAACTGCAAAAACAATCCATTAAATTCTAAAGTATTTTAAAAGGGCTAAAATGAGAATTGGTCTCAACAAAAAAAGTAAAATTATCAGTTGACATTAGTAAGTACTAAATGATTATAAATACTGGCCCAACTTAACACATGCACACAAAAATACACACACACACACACACACACACACACACACACACACATGCTTAACAATTTGTGTTGCATGGAATTGGAATGCTGCCTTATAAGTAATTATGAAGTTTTCTAATACCTAAAATGTTCAAAGAGAAGAATATAATTGCCCATTACAGAGCATTATGGATAAGATGATTGTATCTAGTTTGGTCTAACTGAAGGTCTCCATCAGCACTAATATTTTATTATTCAAGACCAAGTAGACAGGAATAATTTTTCATTTCTTCTCTTTTTGGTAGGGAAATGATATTATCTTGAATCACACAAAAATATAAAATAAATTAAATACTTCATCCCTTTGGGTTTTTAAATAAATAGGACAGCATCAGTTTGTTTTCTATCTGGGAACCTTAAGTTAATATTGAAATAAGAAACACAAAATAAACCTACCTGTAATAAGTTTTGAAAGTACAAATGAGTATACTAGTCATTTCCCAAGATCCATTCTTAACTATTTTTTTTTCTTTAGTAAGTAAACCAAGGATTTAGAAGCACAAGTAGTTGCCCAGCTAAAAATCACATTTTGCTCCTTATCTTACTGGCACCTCTGACCTTGCGATTAAGGTGTGTTCTATGAACTGGAATGAAAAGGGAAAATGAATCTTCAGAGTAAAATTCTCAGAAGAAACTGCTTGGCCCTACTGTTCTCTTTCACCCTTCCACACTCTGGAGAGCCAATATGAGCCAGCTTTTACAATGAAGGAGAAAACTGGTGGATGGTAGATAAACAGAAACCTAGATCTAAGGATAATTGTTGGAGCACCCACCAGAATGGCAAAAATTTGACAACTGACAATATCAAATGTTGATGAGAATGTGCAGCACTTACAGCTCATATGAATTGTGGATGGAAGAGTAAAATGGTAGAATCATTTTGGAAAACACTTCTGGAATTCCTTACAAAATTAAATATACACCTAACATAAGACCCAGCAATTCCCCACCTAGGCATTTATATAAGTAAAAACATATCTAAAAGGGAATAGAGAGTTATCATTTAATGGGTACACAGTTTCCGTTTGATACGATGAACAAATTCCATATAATGGTGATGGTTGCACAACATTGTGAATGTACTTAATGCCACTCAATTGTACAACTGAAAATGGTAAAACTTGTAAATTTCATGTTATGTATATTTTATGAAAAAGAAAAAAAAACTACAGAAAGACTTCTCTAGAAATGTCCACGTTAGTTTCAATAATAGCTCAAAACAAGAAACAACCAAAATGTTCATCAAAAAGTGAATGACAAAAGGCATGTTCTCACTTTTACATGGGAGCTAATAAATCTCGTTACATGGAGGTAGAGAATGAAATACATACAGAATAAAGACTGAGAAGGGTAAGTGGGGATGGGTTGGAGAATGAAGAGATGTGGGTTAAAGGGTACAAACATATAGTTTGATAGAAGGAATAAATTTAATGTTTGATAGCAGAGTCGGGGTACTACAGTTAACCCAAAATGTATTGTATTCAAGAGATGGACATCCTAAATACCCTGACTTGATCACTATCCATTATATAAATGTAACAAAATTTCATATTTACCCCCAAAACTTGTACAAATAAAAAATAAATGATTACATAGAAGACAATGCCCCCCAACAACACAACAACAAAAACTCATTTAGAATAAGAGTTGGAAAATTAAGGTCAATGGTCAAATCTGGCCTGAGGCTTGTGTTTATACAGCTTGAGTGCTATGAATGGTTTTACATTTTAAAAGGATATATTCATATAATCTGTATACACAACCCCTATATGCACACACACACACACACACACGCATACACACACACCCTAATATATCATACACACACACACACACATAAATGATAAATATCAGTATGTGGCCAGCAAAGATTAACATACTTATACAACTTTTTACAGAAAAAAAAGGTTAATCCCTGACTTAAAAGATAAATAAAAAGTAATAAAAAGGACAAATTACTGAAACATGCAACAATGCAAGTATATCAAATAAACATTGTACTGAGTGAAAGAAGCCAGGCACAAAAGTTTATCCTGTAGGTTATGTGTGACGCTCTAGAATGGGCAAAAGCAAGTGAACAAATTTAACATCAACAATAATAAAATAAACTGACAAGAGCCTCCTAATGTTATACATTGAAAAGGAGACAACATTATGTGACATTAGTGCCAAAAATGTATAATGAAAATTTAATTATGAGGAACTAGCAGAATTATCAGAAAAATGTTGAGGAACATTCTACAGAAAAATTAGCTTGTACGCCTCAGAAATATCAATGCCATTTCATGAAAGACAAAGGATAAATTGTACAAGTCTGAAATGAGATCAAGACAGCTAAATGCAATGGGTAGCTGGGGAAAAATGCTACAAAAGATATCAATGAGATAGCAGATTCTGAATATAGATGCTAATTTATATAATGACTGTTTCTGTAGCTAAATGCCAGACAATGCAGAAAATTTATGCTGAAGTATAACTAAGGGTTAAAAATCTTTGAGAAAGGGTTGGGCATGGTGGCTTATGCCTGTAATCCCAGCACTTTGGGAAGCCGAGGAGGGTGGATCATGAGGTTAAGAGACTGAGACCATCCTGGCCAACATGGTGAAACCCTGTCTCTACTAAAAATACAAAAATTAGCTGGGCATGGTGGTGCATGCTTGTAGTCCAAGTTACTTAGGAGGCTGAGGCAGGAGAATCACTTGAACTTGGGAAGCAGAGGTTGCAGTGAGCTGAGATCACACCACTGCACTCCAACCTGGTGACAGAGTGAGATTCCATCTCAAAAAGAAAAAAAAAAAACTTGAGAAGATGAACTTCCAGTCAAAGAAACCATACAATACATTTAGTCTTAAATATGTTAAGTTTGCACATCACTTAAGAGCCAGTTATGTATATAATTTTCATAAATGATAAAATTCATATAATTCAGTACTTTCTTGATGGTGTTGTTCTTGTTTAGAAATTCTCATTGCAAGCAGGGGCCAATATAGAGGCTCTCTAATTCCTCTGAATAAAGAGTAAGAGAAAACATTGTATCAAAGATCATAGCTAGATTACTTTAAAAATTAAATGAAAATATTTGTATTTAACATACCAGACATAAAATCGCAGTTTTTCCTACTTACTCAGGTGAATATGGCCTACAGCTTGATATGTAATTATAATTAGGTTGAACTCCAGTGGCAGCAAAATGTTGAGAAGAAATTTAAATATGGGCATATTGAAAGATGGATTTGCTTTTATATATGAGAAAGAGAAAAAACATAGTGGCCAGAACTGTCTTGAATTTGAAGAATAGAGAGAGGAATACTAAAGAGGTGAAAAAACGGATGGTCTGTTATGTGATATTTGGCTGTGCTAATTTCTAAATGGACCAATTTCAGCTGAAAACACAGTCAAGGAAATGGCCATGAACATGACTCAGGTGTATCTTAGGAGAAAATTACTGGAAATGGAAAGGTCAAGGGTGACACCATTTTTGTGGGCCACCTAGAAATAGAAGCCACCTCAAACAATAGCCTGAGTTGTTTGAGTGGGTAAGTTGTGTTGGTGAATAAGAGAATTCTATAGGGCGAAGTATTTAATGAGAGACAGGAAGGGCCAGAAGCATGTTCATTCCTCTGAATGAAGAGTGAGAGAAAACATTTTTTCAAAGATCATAGCTTAAATGATGATATGATCATATATATGATATACTCAGATCATATATATCCATATATACACACACATATATATATCTATATACACACATAACCTTATGTATATACATATATATGTCTGTATATGTATGGATATATATATGCATGTAAATGATAGTAATGGGAAGGCTCTTGAGCTTACTCAAAAATGAAGGAAAAATGCTTGAGATACACCTTAGAAATGGCAGAGAACATTACTCACTTCCCCTGCTCTGTATTATGAGACATCTGAGACTATGAGCAACTTCTTTATCAGGTGGTTACATATCCTGAACCTCATTAGGCTCAAAAAATATTCCCCTTCTCCTGTTTGTCAGTCTCCATTTTTATTAGGACATGATGTTGATATAACTAAAATCATAAGAAATGTGATTATGTTTATACTGACCAGTCATGGTGTAAAATACCAGTTGAAGGTACACAACACAAGGAATAACCCAGAAACACAAGTTCCTTTTAGACATTTTTACCACTGTGTTTTATATGCACTCTTGTAGCCTCTCAGGAGGGGCAAAATAAAGCAATAGCTATCAGTAAATTGCAAGCCATTAATTTTACTATATCCATATGAGCAAAACAAATTTGGGCTAGATATATTAAATCTGGAACTAAAAATGAAAAAAAAACTATCTGCACAAAATGCCTCAAGAAAATGATACCATACAATGAAGCTAATTTCCACCTACTGCCTGCGTGCACTGAATTAATATTCCTCGTGAATTTTGCTATTGGAAAGACCTAAACTTAGTTTGATTATGGAAGGATTATTTTCAAATTGGTTTTTTGATGTCATATGAATAACATTCTCTCATGTTGAAGCATTTTAATTTATTTAACATTAAATACTTTTAAGTTCAGAGATTATTTTTAAAGACCAATTTTTAAAACAATGAAACAGAGTCACTACAAGGCTTATTGAAAAGCGCCCTCATTGGCCAGGCACAGTGGCTCAAGCCTGTAATCCCAGCACTTTGGGAGGCCAAGGCAGGCGGATCACTAGGTCAGGAGTTCGAGACCAGCCTGTTCAACAGGGTGAAACCCCCGTCTCTACTAAAAATACAAAAATCAGACAGGCGTGGTGGGACATGCCTGTAATCCCCGCTACTTGGGAGGTTGAGGCAGGAGAATCGCTTGAACCCAGGAAGGCTCGGAGGTTGCAGTGAGCCAAGATTGTGCCATTGCATTCCAGCCTGGGTGACAGAGCGAGACTCCAACTCAAAAAAAGAAAAAAAAAGTGCCCTCATAAATGTTTTATTTGAAGGGACTAAATTTAAACCTGATTATAAAACCATGAGTCACAGATTACATTCTAAACCTTGTAACTGAAACAGATTAGGCTGGTATGGTTCCTTCTGCTTCAGACTGTGGGAGAGGGCCAGATTTATGATTTGCTATTTCTTTCTCCTTTTTACAAGCTTTGTCACAGGAACTAGGGTTTAGAATTTTATAACCTCATATGTTCTCTGAAAGACAACATTCAACTATATACCTTTGACCTTTCCCATGTTCTATAATTTCACTGAATTGCCATTCCAATTCTTTTTTAAAATGCTCGACAGGAAACCATGAGATAAAAATAGACATCGAAAACACTACTTGTAATTGATAAGTGACCAAAGGCAGGCAGTCCAGGCCTGTCTTGCCCAATGACTTTCTCAGCTCAAATGAGATGAAATCTAAATAGTGAATAGAATTAAAACAAACCAAACAAAAAGGAGAGTCAATCACTGGAGGAAACCATTCTTTGAGGATCTGTGATCACCATACTTCATTTAAGGGAGTTTGTTATCTGGAAAACGATTTAATTTATCCTTTGAGTCTCAAAAATAAACTAGAAAAATTCAGTCACAGCTGGTAATGTGTCAGGTGCCGAGGATAGCATGTTAAAGATATAGTCCCTGCAGTTATATCTGATTTGATATTATTTACTATATGGCAAGGATATTGCCTGGAGATTGGGATAAAATAAAAATGACTACTGCCTGCTTTTTCAACCATAGGATTTCTGATAATGATGTGTAGGTCCAAAGAATACCCCAAAATGTTCAGAACTCAATCTTACATGCAATAAATAGCCAATTTTAGAGTACTTTTTTTGGAATTATTCTGTCCAATGTTTGGAGAATGGTCCAGTTGACAGCCCAATAGCCTTTTCAGCTTTTTGATATTTTAATTCTGCCAGGGAAGTACTACCACCCTCAGCGATTGCATGTTTATCCATGTTCTGCAGATGTAGGCTGGAGAGAAGAGAATACAGATCATTTATTTTCTTTCTGGGTAAATGTCTGTGAAAGGCCAACATGCCTAGCATGAACTCTTTAAATTGTTCCGAGTAACAACAATTGTCACAGGATGGAGTACAGGGACTGATTTAAATTACTTAAAGTCGAGAGAGAAAATGATTTGCAGTTGAAGAACTTGAAGAGTCCTCTGCTCTGAAAATGTATCAAATAGCCCAAGAAGTATGTGAAAATAACAAGTAAATGTTTTCAAACATTATTTTTAAATAACTTTTGGTATTGCCAGTATCCTCCTAAATAAGAAGCCCATAATTTAAAAAGATAAACCAGAAATTATATCAATAAACTAATAGGTGGATAGATTGTAAATAAAATACAATGCTGATTTTTCCATTAATTAACCTTGGATCAGGATGTGAAATTTTTTCTCAAAACCCTTTTGTCCGTTTATTTTGGGAACTAAATGAATCAAATTATAGAACCTGTTAGGTTTTTTATTTGTAATAATTCTTTGTTAAAAATTAGGCCGGGCGCGGTGGCTCATGCCTGTAATCTCAGCACTTTCGGAGGCCAAGTGGGGCAGATCACGAGGTCAGGAGATCGAGACCATCCGGGCTAACATGGTGAAACCCCATCTCTACTAAAAATACAAAAAAATTAGCCAGGCGTGGTAGCAGGCGCCTGTAGTCCCAGCTGCTCAGGAGGCTGAGGCAGGAGAATGGTGTGAACCCGGCAGGCGGAGCTTGCAGTGAGCAGAGATCGTGCCACTGCACTCCAGCCTGGGTGACAGAGCGAGACTCTGTCTCAAAAAAAAAAAATTAATAGACATTTGGGTCTCCTGTGGCTTTTTGAATACTTTGGCACATTATTTCCAATCCCTATGAGTACTTGAACTCTAATTTGAGAAGCAAAGTTGAAGAAAGTAAAATGAGATGTAAATTGACTTACCTGATTCCAGCCAAGATGGCTAAATAGAAGCAGCTAGTGTGCACTGCTCCCATGGAGAGAAGGAAGAGTGATGAGTAAACACTAGCTCTTTTTTTTTTTTTTTTTTTTTTTTTTTAAGACAGAGTTTCTCTCTTCTTTCTCAGGCTGGAGTGCAATGGCACAGTCTCGGCTCACTGCAAACTCTGCCTCCCAGGTTCAAGTGATTCTCCTGTCTCAGCCTCCCAAGTAGCTGGGATTACAGGAGCCCACTACTATGCGCAGCTAATTTTTGTATTTTTTGTAGAGACGAGGTTTCACCATGTTGGCCAGGCTGATCACAAACTCCTGACCTCAGGTGATATGCCTGCCTCAGCCTCCCAAAGTGCTGGGATTACAGGCATGAGTCACCAAGCCCAGACAACACTAGCTCTTTAACTGGATCATCCAGGTGAACACATTCAAACTCATCAAGGAAGCAATTTTGGCCCATGAGAAAGGAAGACTGAGGCAGAACAACTGCCAATTGGGAGTGGCACAGAGCAAGGGGAGGCCCCCCCACTGCAGGGAAATGGTGAGTGAGAGCCCCCCCCCCCGGCCCTTCTTCCAACACTGAGAATTGCAATTCAACATGAGATTTGGGTGGGGACACAAAGCCAAGCCATATCATTCCACCCCTGGCCCCTCCCAAATCTCATTTTCTCACATTCCAAAATACAACAATCCCTTCTCAACAGTCTCTGAAGTCTTAACTCATTTCAGCATTAACTCAAAAGTCCACAGTCTAAAGTCTCATCTGAGATAAAGCAAGTCCTTTCCACCTGTGAGCTGGTAAAATAAAAAGCAAGCGAATTGTTTTCAAGATACAATGGGAATATTGGCATGGGTAAATACTCCCTTTCCAAAAGGGAGAAATTGGCCAAAACAAAGGGTCTACAAACCCTATGCAAGTCCAAAACCCAGCAGGGTAGTCATTAAACTTTAAAGATACAAAATAATCTCCTTTAACTCCATGTCTTACATCCAGGCCACTGATGCAAGGGGTGGGCTTCCAAGGTCTGGGGTAGCTCTGCCTCTGTGGCTCTGTATGGTATAGCCCCTACAGCTGCTTTCATGGGCTGGTGTTGAGTGCCTGTGGCTTTTTAGGGTGCACAGTGCAAGCTGTCAGGGGATCTATCATTCTGGGGTGTGAAGGATGGTGGCCCTCTTCTCACAGCTCCTCTAGGCAGTGCCCTAGTGGAGAATCTGTGTGGGGGTTTCAACCCCACATTTTCCCCCAGCACTGCCCTAGTAGAGGTTCTCCACGAGGGCTCTGTCTTTGCAGCAGACTTCTTCCCGGACAACCGGGTGCTTCCTTACATCCTCTGAAACCTAGGCGGAGGCTCCCAAGCCTCAGCAATTCCCCTCTGTGCACTCACAGTCTTAATACCACATGGAAGCTGCTGAGGATTATGGCTTGTGCCTTCTGAAGCCATGGCTCAAGCTGTACCTTGGCCCCTTCTAGCGACAACTGGAGTGGCCATGATGCAGAGTGTCAGATCCCAAGTCTGCACAGAGCAGCAGAGCCTTGGGCCTGGTCCACACAACCCTTCTTCCCTGCTAGGCCTCCAGGCCTGAGATGGGAGGGGCTGCTGCAAAGGTCTCTGAAATGCCCTGAAGGTATTTTCCCCATTGTCTTGGCTACTTATATTTAGCTCTTTTTTACTTATGTAAATTTCTGCAGCTGGCTTGAATTCCTCCCCAGAAAATGGGTTTTTCTATTCTACCACATGGTCAGGCTGCAAATTTTGTAAACTTTTATGTGCTCCTTCCCTTTTAAATAAAATTCCAGTTTCAGATAATTTCTTTGATCACGTATATGCATGTACAGTGTTAGAAGCAGCCAGGCAACCTCTTGAGTAATTTGCTGCTTAGAAATTTCTTCTGCCAGATACTCTAAATCATCTCTCTCAAGCTCAAAGTTCCACAGATTTCTAAAGCAGGGGCACAATGCTGCCAGTCTCTTTGCTAAAGCATAGAAAGAGTGCTCTTTACTCCAGTTCCCAATAAGTTCCTCCATCTGAGACTGCCTCAGCCTTGACTTCATTGTCCATATCACTATCAGCAATTTGGTCACAAAAATTTAACAAATCTCTAGGATGTTCCAAACTTTCCCTTATCTTCCTGTTTTTTTCTGAGCCCTCCAAACTGTTCCAACCTCTACTCATTACCCAGTTCCAAAGTTGATTCCATATTTTCAGATATCTTTATAACAATGCCCCCCACTTCTCTGGTACTAATTTTGTGGTATTAGTCCATTCCCACACTGCTATAAACAACCACTTGAGACTCAGTAATTTATAGAGCAAAAAGTTTTAATTGGCTCACAGTTCTGCAGGCTGTACAGGCTTCTACTTTGTAAGTTTTTTGGGAAACTTACAACCATGATGGAAGGCAAAGTGGAAGTAGGCACATTTTTCCATATCCAGCAGGAGAGAGAGAGCAAAGGGAGAAGTGCTGCACACTTTCAAACAACCAGATCTCAAGAAAACTATATCACAAGGACAGCAAGAGGAAGTCCACCCCCATGATTCCATCACCTCCCACCAGGCCCCTCCTCCAAAACTGGGAATTACAATTTGACATGAGATTTGGATAAGGACACAGAGCCAAACCATATCAGCATGTATTCAGCATTTTTAAAAAAAGAGACTGCAAACAAGAATTTCATATTTAGCCAAATCAAACTTCCACAAGTTAAAGAGTATTAAGATTCATTTCAGATAAGCAAATGTGAAAAGAATATGTTACACCCAAACCTACCTTCCAGGAGATCCTTAAGGGAGTGCTAAATGTGGAAACAAAAGACCACTGTTACTGGCCACCACAGAAACACACTAAGTGTATAGTCCATTGACACTAAAAAGCAACCACACAGTCAAGTCTGCATAACAACAACATGACTACAGAAATTAAATTTGAACTTATCAATATTAACTTTGAATGTAAATGGGATGAAGACCTCAATTAAAAGGCACAGATTAGCAAGTTAGATGAAGAAGCAAGAACCAGTTGCATGCTGGCTTCAAGAGACTCATCTCACATGTAATGATACCCATAGGCTCAAAGAAATAGGACACAGAAAAATCTACCAAGCAAACAGAAAACAGAAAAAAAAAAAAGCAGGAGCTGCTATTCTAATTTTAGACAAAACAGACTTTAAATGAACAATGATCAAAAAAGACAAAGAAGATCATTACATAATGGTAAAGAGTTCAATTTGACAAGAAGGTCTAACTATCCTAAATATATACACATCCAACAGGGGAGGACCCAAATTCATAAAGTAAATTCTTAGAGACCTACAAAGAGAGTTAGATAATCACACAATAGTAATGAAAGACTTCAACAACACAATGACAGTATTAGATCATCAAGGTAGAAAACTAACAAAGACATTTGGGGCCTGAACTTGACACTTGACAAAATTGAATCTAAAAGATATTTACAGAATTCTACACCCAAAGAAAACAGAACATACATTATTCTAATCCTAAAGGACACATAGTCTAAAATCGGCCACAAAATCAGCTATAAACAATCCTCAGCATATTCAAAACAAAAAAGAAATTATACCAACCATACTCTTGGACCACAGCCCAATAAAAATAAAAATCTATACTAAGAAAATGACTCAAAACAATACAATTATATGAAAATTAAACAGTCTGCTCCTGAGTGTCTTTTGGGTAAACAACAAAATGAAAGAAGAAATTAAGAAATTATTTAAAACTAATGAGAACAAAGATACAACATACCAGAATTTATGAGACATAGCTACAACAATGTTATGAGGGAAATTTATAGCATTAAACACCAACATCAAAAAGTTAGACAGGTCTCAAATTAAGACCCTAACATCGTAACTAAAGGAACTAGACAAACAAGAGCAAATCAACTCCAAAGGTAGAAGAAGACAAGAAATAACAAAAATCAGAGCTGAACTGAAAGAAACTGAAACTTGAAAAACCATGCAAAAGATAAACAAATCCAGGAATTTGGTTTTTGAAAGAATAATTAAGATTGATAGACTGCTAGCTAGACTAATAAAGAAAAAAGAGAGAAAATGCAAATAAACAAAATCAGAAATGACAAAGGGGACATTACCACAGGGGGAAAAAAAAAAGCCCTCAGAGACTACCGCAAACATCTGCATGCACACAAACTGGAAAATCTAAAAGATTTGGATAAATGGATAAACCTATCAAGATAGAAACAGGATGAAATCTAAACCCTGAGCAGATCCAATAACAAGTTTCAAAACTGAATCAGTAATAAAAAGCCTACCAACCAGATAAAGCACTAGCCCAGACAGATTTTACCAGCCAAATTTTACCAGATGTGTAAAGAAGAGCTAGTGACATTTCTGTTGAAACAATTACAAAAAATTGAGGAGGAAGAATTTCTTCCTAACTCATTCTATGAGGTCAGCATCATCCTGATACCAAAACTTGGCAGATATACCAGAAAAAATAAAAATGTCAGGCCAATATCCTTGATGAATATAGATGCAAAAATCCTCAAGAAAATACTAGCAAACTAAATCCAGCAGCACATCAAAAAGCTAATCCACCATAATCAAGTAGGCTTTATTCCTGTGATGTAAGGTTGTTTCAACATGTGGAAGTCATTAAATGTGATTCATTACTTAAACAGAACTAACGACAAAAAGCACATTATCATTTCAATAGATACAGAAAAGGCTTTTGATATAATTCAACATCTCTTCAAGTTAATAATCCTCAACAAACTAGGCATTGAAGGAACATACTTTAAAAAACTAACAGCCATCTAGGACAAACCCACATTATACTGAACAGGCAAAAACTGGAAGCATTCCCCTTGAGACCTGAAATAAGACAAAGATGCCCATTCTAACCACTTCTATTCAACATAGTACTGGATGTCCTAGCCAGAGTAATCAAGCAAGATAAATAAATAAAAGGCATCTAAATAGGAAGCGAGAAGGTCAAACTATCTCTGTTTGCAGATGATATGATTCCATAGGTAGAAAACCTCATAGTCTCTGCTCAAAAGCTCCTAAATGTGATAAGCAATTTCAGCATAGATTCAGGATATAAAATCAATGTACAAAAATTAGTTGAAATTTTATATGCCAACAACATCCAAGCTAAGAGCCAAATCAGAAATGCTATCTTATTTACAATAGCCATAAAAGAATAAAATACCTAAAATTATAGCTAACCAGAGAGTCAAAAGATTTCTACAATTCCAAAACACCACTGAAAGAAGTCAGAGATGATACAAACAAATGGAAAAACAAGTGCTATTCCTGTTAAACTACCATGAAATTCTTCACAGAATTAGAAAAAAAATTATAAAGTTCAAATGGAACCCAAAAAGAACACAAATAGCCAAGGCAGTCTTAAGAAGAATAAAAAAGCCATAGTCACCATATTACCCAACTTCAAACTATATTACAAGGCTACAGCAAACAGAACAACCTGAGACTGGTACAAAAACAGACACACAGACCAATGGCACAGAATGGATAGCCCAGACATAATGCCACATATGTACAACCATCTGTCCTTTGATAAAGTTGACAAAAACAAGCAATGAGGAAAGAACTCCCTAGTCAATAAATGGTGCTGGGATAATTGGATAGCCATATGCAGAAGATTAAAACTGTACCCCTTCCTTGTATTATATACAAAAATCAATTCAAAATGGATTAAAGACTTAAATGTAAAACCTTAATCTATAAAAGTCCTGGAATATAACCTAGGAAATACCAGTCTGGACACAGGCCCTGGAAAAGATTTCATAATGAAGATGCTAAAAGCAATACAACAAAAACAAAAATTGAGCAACCGAATTTAATAAAACTAAAGAGGTTCTGCACAGAAAAAGAAACTATTAAGAGTAAACAGACAACCTACAGAATAGGAGAAAATATTTGCAAACTACACATCTGACAAAGCCTTAATATCCAGAATCTATAAGGAACTCAAACATATTTACAAGCAAAAAACAACCAGCCATGTGCAGTGGCTCACGCCTGTAATCCCAGCACTCTGAGAGGCCAAAGTGGGTGGATCACCTGAGGTCAGGGGTTCGAGACCAGCATGACCAACATGGAGAAACCCTATCTCTACTAAAAATACAAAATTAGCCGGGCGTGGTGGCGCATGCCTGTAATTCCAGCTACTAGGGAGGCTGAGGCAGGAGAATCGCTTGAATCCAGGAGGCAGAGGTTGCAGTAAGCTGAGATCACACCATCGTACTCCAGCCTGGGCAACAACAGCGAAACTCCATCTCAAAAAACAAACAAACAAACAAAAAACCTTATTAGCTTGTTGCCCAGTGGTCAAAGTAAATGAAGAGACATTTTTCACAAGAAAACATTCACGTGGCCAAGAAGCATATGAAAAAAAATGCTCTACATCACTAATCATTAGAGAAAAGAAAATCAAAACACAATGAGATAACATCTCACACCAGTCAGAATAGTTATAAAAAGTCAAAAACGACATGCTGGTGGGGCTGTGGAGAAAAAGGAATGCTTATATACAGGTGGTGGTAATGTAAATTAGTTTAGTCATTGTGGGAAGCAGTGTGGCAATTTCTCAAAGAACTTAAAAGAGAATTGCCATTTCACCCACCAATCTTATTATTGTGTATGTGCCCAAAGGAATATAAATCATTCTACCATAAAGACACATGGTTGTGTATGTTCATTGAAACACTATTCACAATACAAAAACATGGAATCAGCCTAAACAGTAGACTGGATAAAGAAAATGTGGTATATATATATGTATATATATATACACAGATATGTATATATATACACATATGTATATGTATATATGTATATGTACATGTGTATATATACATATGTATATATGTGTATATATATACACCATATATATGTATATACACCAAGTAATACTACACAGCCATTAAAAAGAAAGGAATCAGCCAGGCACGTTGGCTCATGCCTGTAATCCTAGCACTTTGGGAGGCCGAGGCAGGTGGATCATGAGGTCAAGAGATTGAGACCATCCTGGCCAACATGGTGAAACCCTGTCACTACTAAAAAAAATACAAAATTAGCTGGGCTTGGTGGTGTGCGCCTGTAGTCCCAGCTACTCGGGAGGCTGAGGCAAAAAAAAAAAAAAGAAAAAAAAAAAAGAAAAAAGAAAAAAAAGAAAAAGAAAAAGAAATAGAAAGGAATCATGTTCTTTACAGCAACATGGATAGAGGCTGGGTTTTGTGGTTCACCCTTGTAATGCCAGCACTTTGGGAGGCTGAGTCGGGAGGATCACCTGAGGTCAGGAGTTCAAGACCAGCCTGGCCAACATGGTGAAACCCTGTATCTACTAAAAATACAAAAATTAGGTGGGCATGGTGGTGTGTGCCTGCAGTCACAGCTACTTAGGAGGCTGAGGCAGAAGAATTGCTTGAACCTGGGAGGTGTAGGTTGCAGTGAGGTGAGATCGTGCCACTGCATTTCAGCCTGGGCGACAGAGGGAGACTCCATCTCAAAAAAGAAAAAAAGGCATAAATAGAGCTGGAGGCCGTTACCCTAAGGAAACTAACACAGTGACAGAAAACCAAATATCATATGTTTTGACTTATAAGTGGGAGCTAAACTTTGAGAACACATGGACACACAGAGGAGAACATCAGACACCAGGACCTACCTGCAGGTGGAAGGTAAAAGGAGGTATAGGATGGAAAAACTACCCATCAGTTACTATGTTTATTTGTGCAGTGACATACTCTGCACACCAAACCCCTGTGACATGCAATTCACCTTTATAAGAAACCTGCACATATACCCTTGAACCTAAAATAGAAGTTAAAAACATTGAAAAAATTAAAACCTTAAAAAAGTGAAAATGTTGAAATTCAGGAGATATGTGTATCTCTTACAATGTTTTAGTTTCTACAGTGGTGAATATTGTTAGTTTAAGAATGTTTTTTAAATAAATAAATAAATTGATGTATCCAAAGTGAACAACATCTAACTTGAAGCAGCTCAAAATTCCATTTAGTAATTTCCCTAAGAATGAGTTTTAAAAATCTCAGGTATACATATTGTTATAGTATTGAAAGTAAGCAATGGGTAATATTTGAAATGGAACTAGAAATTGTAAGTGCAAATTTCTTAAGAGTTAGTGCATACATGACAGAAACCAATCCTTGGCTATAACTATACTAAATTATTCACAAGGACATTGCTAATAAATTGACTTAGAAAAACACCTGTCATAAATCTAGGTCTGCCTATGATACCAGATTTAGAAGTTATGCCAAATCCTTATCTTCATGGTCATGAAAATAAAGTTATCAAAACAAACAAATTAACTAACAGACAAATTGTACAAGATCCTCAAGGAATACATGAGAAGAATGTCCAATAATAATACATGGCTTGTAGATTGAGATGAGGAATTGCAGAGTAGAAATGTTTCTATTTGACTCAAACCATTTAACCTATAAATATTTGAAAATATACAAATGATTTAAGAATTTTTAATTTGTTTTCCCATATTACAAGAAAATTATTGCTTATATAATTTAGCAAGATACATAAGTCCTATGATCTTATCCCTGCCCAATTTTCTGGCCAAATCGTCAGTGCTCTATTCCTACTTAACTTCATCTCTGTGTAATAATAAAGAGCAGCCCTTTGTGTTCAACCACTTTCTATTGCAGAGTGAAACTTTTCAAACTGTACTAACTGCAGCTACCAATTAATACAGACCCTGAGTCTTGCTCAACATTATACTGTCGGCTCTTAACATGGTGTTGTCAATGGGAGTCCACTCAAAAAACACTGCTTGAATGGACACCCGAAACTGCTATTCAAAGGGTGAATGACTTATCTAGATTGCTTAATGTGTTAGTGAAGAATTTGTTTATCTGTCAACAATCAGAAACCAAACAAATATTGACTTACTCAAGTAACATTTATCTTTCTCATTTAGCATAAAGTTAAGAGTTGTGTAGTCCAGAGAAAATAGGGTGATTGAACAATTCCCTCAGAAATCCAGGCTGCTGTGCCTTTACATTATGTCATTTTGCTGTGTGGCTCTTTCCCTCATGTCTACGAGAGGGCTGCTGTTTCCCCAGTTTTCAAACCTGTGTTCTGTGGAGAAGGAGCTAAAAGGCAAGTAGGCAGAGAGTAAAAAAAAAAAATATATATATAGCAGTATCTGCCTTCTTAAAAACATTTACCAGACATCCAGACAACAGCTCCATGTTATACCTCTTTGGCTAGACTCATATCATGCGGTCTGTTTTAAATAAAAGGCAGTTTGGGACAGTTACATTTTCTATTGGAAATATCACCAAGTTAGGATTCTCTTAGCATTGAAGATTGAACTTTCTTGAACAATCACAAGACATTGTTGTCATCCTAAGGAGTCCTCAACACATTTTTTTGTGTGTGAATAATTTACGTTCCTTCCACAGTTTTTTTTTTAGATAAAGTGGTCAGATTTGATATTTGTTTTATCTTATGGTGGTTGTATTCTAGCCATTATCCTATTTGGGAAATGGCCACTGCCTTAAGGAAATTCGGGCACTTTAATTTCATCTTTGCTGGAGTGTGCTGTTATTTATCAGATAAGTCTCAGTAGAATATTTTATAACAGAGTTCTCCTGCCACAGTCTAAAAACTTGATAAGACTTCCCCGTACAACACCTTTGTACAGATTTTTTGTTTTGACAGGGTTTCACTCCATCACCCAGGCTGGAGTGCAGAGCCTTGATCATATCTCACTGCAGCCTCAACCTCCTGAGCTTAAAGGATCCTCCTATCTCAGCCTCCTCAATAGGTGGGACTATGGGTGCATGCCACTGCACCTGGCTAATTTTTTTTTTTTTTTTTTTTTTTTTTTTTTTTTTCAGAGGCAAGGTCTTGCTTTGTTGCCCAGGCTGCTGGCCTTGAACTCCAGGCTTCAAGCAATCATCCCATCTTGGCCTTCCAAAATGTGGGGATTACAGGCAGCATTTTGGAAGGTGACCTGGATAGGCCTAGATCTTATTGTTTAATATACAGAAATAATCATTTTTTAATCATGCAACCTGTAAATTATGTAAATCTATATTAAATGATATCATATGTCATTATCAAGTGCATTAGATCTCTCTTCCTCTAACTAATGAAACTTTCTTCTCTCTCTGATAGTGAAGTGGATAGTGCTGATCTGATATCATCACTATTATTGGTCAAAATTAGCAAAAGTTATAAGAACTTGTCAATGTTCCGAATTTTTCTTATTCTTCCAACACTTGGTCAGCATGTAGTTTGTCATGAGAAACCAACTATAAAATTTTGCCTCAATTTTTTTCTAGTATATAACAAGGACCATCAGCGTTCTAGATGACAATATATATGATGACATCTATAAGATGACAATATATATGTCTTTGCCAACCATCCCTATCAACTATAGCAATTCTACGTTTTAAATTATGTTACTTGTAGTATTCTACTTACAAGTGCTAATTCTGCATCAGCCAGAACATGTTAAGCTATGAGCAACAAATATTCACCAAACAATAACTGAATAAAGTAAGAAGTTTATTGATTTTGTTTAAGATATAGAGAAATATGGCAGGTGCTGTTGCCTAAATATTGGCGGATCCCCAAAATTCATATGTTAAAACCTAGTCCTAAGTCTGGTGGTGTTAAGAGGTAGGACGTTGGGGAGGTAATTTGGTCATGAGGTCTTCAACTTTATAATTGGGATTGGCACCATTATAAAAGAGGCCCAAATGAGCTTATTTCCCTCTTCTGCCACATGAGGATGCAACTGGAGAGTACCATCTATCAAGCAGAGAGCATGACCTCACCAGACATTGAATCTAGTGCCCTGATCTTGGACTTCCCAGCCTCCCAGAACTCTAAGAAGTTTATAAATTACCCAGTCTAAAGTGTTTTATTAAAGTAGCCCAAAGGGACTAAAATAGCAGGCATGGTGATTCTATGATAATATTATAAATCAATGATTTTTTCTTTTTTTTATCTGATTGTTATTGGCACTTGGCTTTTCTACATCACATTTATCATTATATACCTGCAATATTTCTAGAAATCATATTTCAGTTGATGCTATATATATATATATAAAGCTATATATATGTTGTATATAAGAGCCTATATATACACACATATATATATCTATATATATACCATCAGCCTATTAATTAAGAAAAAGGTGTGTCAGAAATGTTTTCCTTAAGTAGAAAAGCTGATACAAATGAACAATATTCAGTTTTACCTAAAACGTCACACTGCAGAAAAACAAATTACTATACAACATTCAATAGATGTAACAAGAGAGGATGAAGGATCTTAGTGCACAGACAGATGGGTTTTGAAATCACAGAATTAAACAGTTAAATGTATTTGAGCCTATCCTTTTATTGCAGGATTTCAGATAGTTTTACTTGGTAAATTGCACTGTGCACTCCAAAAGAGTGAATGTGAAAAGCATATTTTCTATCTTTTAAACTAAAGAACAAGCATGTACTTTGTTTATTGTGTTAGCCAGCTTAGGCTGCCATCACAACATACCACGGAGTAGGGAGCTTAAACAGAAATTTATTTTGGCCTTTCCCCTGTGTGAGCCTAGGAGAGAGCTCTATGCTGTCTCTTCCTCTCCTTATAAGGACACCAGCCCTATGGGTGTCGAGCCCCACCCTTATGACTTTATTTAACCTTAATCACCTCTTTGAAGGCCCTGTCTCCAAACACAGTTACATCTGAAGTTAGAGCTTCAGCATCTGAATTATAGGAAGACACAATTTAGTCCATAACACTTGGTAATTTTATAACACAAATTTTAATTTTAATTAACATAATGGGAGAACCTCGGTATAGCTATTAAATAGTGTGTAGTTTTAAGAGCATATTAAATAAAACCATTCCTACATTTTAGCTAAAGGCCTTAAAGGCATAAGGAATTTTCCTAAGATGTCTTCTTTTAAAATATATTCCATTCTGTATGTTCTTATAATGAGACTTTTGTATTTGTTCCAGTGAGTATTGACTTTATATCTCATAACCTCAGAGTCAGGTGGATTTTGTGACTGCCTCAACCAATAAAGTATGAAATAAGTGACACTATGTGACTTCTGTAGCTGGTATGCAGCTACACAGCCTGCTTCTCTTTGAACATTGGCCCTGAGAGAAACCAGCTATCATGTGATCTGTACAACTTCTCAGAGGCTTCCATGCCGTGAAGAAGCCCAAACTAGTGCATGTGGAGAGAACATTTGGAAAGGACTCGAGTCTGCATGAAAAGAGATTCCTGACCAATACCCAGCTACTCTGGTTCCCTGCTGTTTCATATGCAGCCGTTATCTGACTGTAACCGCCTGAGAGATCTTAAATAAGATCGGCTCATCTGAACCCCTTCCTGATCTGGAAAAGTCACGGATATAAATAAAATAATTATTTTTATTTCAGTCCACTAAGTTTGGGGTTATTTACTGAGTGCAAAATAAGTTAGTACCTGGATATTTGGCATTGACCTGGAATCGGGTCTCAAGGAAAACTTTGAAGGATCTTTAGGTGAATGTTTGTGGAAACAAAAGGTTTAGAGGAGGTGATTGCTGAAGGCATAAAAGAAAGCAGGTGGATTGTCTGGCAGCACTGTTTCCTGCAACAATGTGACAAATGGGAAATGTGCCTAATGAATTCATTGGTTTAGCTAAGGAAATTTCCAGACAGAATGTAGAAACTGCCAGCTGACAACAAATTGAAGATAAATTTCTAACAGTCTTAAAAGAAATGAACAAAATTCTTAGAGTGACAGTTCGTAAGCGAATAATGAAAGCAACAAAGAACCCTAGGATGAAAAAGATAAACTCTGATGAAATATCTGGGCTTAAAGATATCATCAGAGGACTTGAAATTACAAAATACATGCTAGTGTAAAATCTTTATGAAAATATTACAAAATTTTATAAAGAATTTTGTCATATTTTTAAACGGAAAAGGCATCCCATATGAAGATACTTTAAAAATGGTGATGTTCAGTTTAAAATGCATAAATGTTTTCAGCCAAAAGCAGAGAGAGATAGTGAAATGAATGACTCTTTTGCAGTTGATTATGGCAGCATGAAAATTATGAGAGGAGTTAGAGTTGAAACTGTCAGATGTAGTTAAAATATGCACATACATGTTACGAAATTGTTAAACGTTTTCATAAAATAAGGAGATCAAGAAGAAATAGAAAGTATGAACAGACCAATAAAAAATAAAAAAATTAAAGGAGTAATAAAAAATCTCCCAAGAAAGAACAGCCCAGGGCCAGATGACTCCATGAGTAAATTTTACCAAACATTACAGAAAAAATAATACCAATCCTTCTTAAAGTTTTTTAAAAAAGAAAAGAGGGAACACTTCTGAACTCACTCTATGAAGCCACCCTGTTACTAAAGCCAGACAAAGATGCCATAAGAAAAGAAAACTGCAGGCCAATATCCCTGATGAACAGAGATGCAAAACTACTCAGTAAAAAACTAGCAAACTGAATACAACATCACATTAAAAGAATCATACACAATGGCTAAGCAGGATTTAATCCGGAATGCAAGGATAGATTCTACATACACAAATTTGTACACCAACCAATGCGATACACCGCATTAACAGAAAGAAGGATAAAAATCACATAATTATCTCAAAAGATGTGGGAAAGTAATTTTATAAAACTCAACACTTTTTCATGACAAAAACTTTCAGAAATTAAATATAGAAGAAACTTAACACGATAAAGGCCATTTATAAGAAGTCCACAGCAACATCATCCACAATAGTGAAAAGCTGAAAGCTTTCTTTCGAAGTTCCAGAACAAGGCAAGGATGCCTACTCTAACCTCTGTTCTTTTGCATACTGGAAGTCCTATCTAGGAAAATTAGGCTAAAAAAAATTTTTTAAAATCCAAATAGAAAAGGAAGGGTAAATCTATTTCTACAAATCATGTAATTTTATATGTAGAAAATTAGATTTCACAAAACATTAGAATTAATAAGCAAAATCAGTAAAGTCAAAAGACACAAAATCAAAATCAACTTAAAAAATTAGTTTAATTTGTGTACATTAAAATGATCTATTCTTTTTTTGTTTTTTTTTTTTCTTAGACGGAGTCTCGCTCTGTCACCCAGGCTGGAGTGCAGTGGCACTATCTCGGCTCACTGCAAGCTCCGCCTCCCGGGTTCACGCCATTCTCCTGCCTCAGCCTCCTGAGTACCTGAGACTACAGGCGCCCGCCATCACGCCCGGCTAATTTTTTGTATTTATTAGAGACTGGGTTTCACTGTGTTAGCCAGGATGGTCGTGATCTCCTGACCTCGTGATCCGCCCGCCTCGGCCTCCCAAAGTGCTGGGATTACAGGCGTGAGCCACCGCACCTGGCCCTGATCTATTCTTAAAACATTTTGGGGAACTGGTATTACTCAGATATACATGTAGGACTGACAATTGAGTATTAGGAGATGCTAGAACGTGTTTAGAGAAAGTGGGAACATTCCTATTTGCTGATCTTACTTTTACTGAGAGAAAGAAAGAAAGGGAAAGAGAAAGAAAGAGAGAGAGGGAGGGAGGGAAGGAGAGGGCGGGAAGGAGGGGAAGGGAAGGAGGGGAGGAGGGAGGGAAGGAAGGAAGGAAGGAAAGAAAAGAGGGAGGGAGGAAGGAAGGAAGGAAGGAGAGAGAAAGAGAGAGCAAGCTTTGGTTTCTCTGATTGCAAAAGCAATATATTATTGAATACTTGAAAAATACAGATGAATATAATCAAGAAAACAAAAGTTAATGAAAACATAAGTTCATGAAAGAGAGGTAACCTCTGTTAATATATTAGAAGTATTCTCTTCTATTATTTTTGAAACACATTTATATTTAATATAATATTTGAGATATAACATTTGAGATGTACTATGAGATTTTAGACCTTAATTTTTATTAAGCAATTTTACTGATATAATTTATACACCGTAATACCCAAGCATCATAAATGTACAATTTAATTATTTTTATGAGTGTGTTTTAAACGTGTGAAACCCTCACCACAATCCAGTTTGGGAACATTTCCATCCTCTACGTGTAACTTAACTGTTCATTCGCAACCACATTCAACCCTAGGTAACCACCAATGTGCTTTTAGTCTTTAAAAAATGTGACTTTTTTGGACATTTTAGATAAGTGGAGCTGTACAATGTGTGGCCTTTTGTGTTTGGCTTCATTTACTTCGTGTACGTTTTTGAGGATCATCCAAGTTGTAGCCTGGATCAATAGTTTGTTCTTTTTTTTTTTTTCTTTTTGAGACAGGGTCTCACTCTGTCACCCAGGCTGGAATGCAGTGGTGCAATCAGGGCTCACTGCAGCTTTGACCTCCTGAGTTCAAGTCATCCTCCCACTTCAGCCTCCCAAATAGCTGCAACTATAGGCTAGCCACCACACCTGGCTAATTTTAAAATTTTGTAGAGATGATGTCTCTCTATGTTGCCCAGGCTGGAATTGAACTCCAGAGATCAAGCAATCCTCCTGCCTCAGCCTCCTAGAGATTATAGGTATGAGCCACTGCATTCAGCCTAATTTTTATTGCAGAATAGCATTCAGTTGTATGGATATGATACATTGTGTTTATCCATTCACCTGTTTTTGGTTATTATGAATATTGTTGCTATGAACATTCATGTACATGTGTTTGTGTAGACACATATTTTCACTTCTATTGAATAAAATCCTAGGAGTTAAATTGCTGGTTGTACAGTAAATTGACATTTAACCTTTTAAGAAATTGCCAAACTGTTTTCCAAAGTGGCTGCCCCATTTTACCTTCCCACCAGCAATGTAGGAGGGTTGAAGTTTCTCCATATCCTTGCCAATACTTGTTATTGTCTATTTTTTTTTATAATGGCCGTTTCAGTCTATATAGTGGTTCTGGTTGGAGTTTCATTTGCATTTCTTTAATGAATAAGAATGTGAAGTATATTTTTATGTGTCCATTAATCATTCATATATCTAGTGAAATGTCTGTTCAAATATTTTCTCCACATAAAAATTGAATTGTTTTCTTATTATTGAATTATAGGAGTTCTTTAATTATTCTGGATGCAATTCATTTATGAGAAATATGATCTACAATTATTTTTTCCAGTTAGTAGCTCATATTTTCATTTTCTTAGTGCTATCTTTTGACATGCAAATGTTTTCCATTTCAACGAAGTACAGTTTTTTTTTTTCTGTTATGGATCTTGCTTTTGGTGTTGTAACAGAAATTTTTGCCCAACCTAGAGTCACTACAATTTTGTCTTATGTTTTATTGTAGATGTTTTATAGTTTTAGATTTAACAGTAAGATGTATAAGCCATTTTGAATTAATTTTTGTGTATGATATGTTATAGGGTCTTTGTTCTTTTTTTTTCCCATATGCCTATACAATTATTCCACCACCATTTGTTGAAATGTCTTGGCACCTTTGTCAAAAATCAATTGGGCATTAATGTAAAGGTTTATTTCTGGACTGCAGTGATCTGTTTCTGTCCTTATGCCAGTACCACCCTCTCTTGTTTCGGTGAATTTATAGTCATTGTGAAATTGGGTGGTACAAATCTTACAACTTTGTTCTAACCTTTCAAAATTGTTCTGGCTTTTATAAGCCCTTTGCCTTAAGAAAATGTAGAGAATCAGCTTGTAAATGTCTGCAATATAACCTGCTGTAGTTTTTGGAACATTTTCTCATGTTTTTATATTTCTGGTACTTTTAACTAAGACATTTTGGGAACATTTATGGTAAAAAGGAGGGAGATGGTATAAATAACTTTTCAACTTCCCTTTTTTCTTCAGAATTCACTCAGTATTTGCCCTATGATACAGATGCAGAGAAGATGGATCTTTGAAATTGAAAAACTTGTGGCTATAAATTTGTCAGTTGTTAAAGTCTTACTGAGTTCTCCTTAGGAGAACTGGGTTCCTGTCCAGGGTAAACTGGACAGGAACAAGTGGCTGAGGAAATCCTGGAGGCTGGCAACTACATTGATGGGTCAGTCGATACCAGGAGCAATTACTCCTTATGCCACCAGCAGTGCAGATTGCCAAGATGACCCTCAGCATGACACAGACACATACTGCATTATTTGGTGGACTGGATAGGCAGCAATTGCTGTCAGGAAGGCATCTGCCAGACTTGGGAAGGAAGAGCCTTCCTGCCATGTCCTAACAACAAGGGAGTGGGAGAACATGCACAGCCAAGTGCCCATGGGATGCTGAACGCCAAACACAGCAATTGATTCTCTGGCTTCCTCCAGATCAAATGATTCACAATGGGGTTTACAGCCCTCATGACCTTGGGAGAGTTTGAACTTAATTTAATTTTTACTGTTTCATGAAATGCGAATTGTTTTCTGCCAGTCAATAAAGCAGTGGGAATTCTGCTCTATAATGGATGTGGAACAAACAAATAAACACACAATGATCTCTCCAAAAAGGAAATTTAAAAAATAATTCTATTTACAATCGTGTTAAAAATAATTTGATATAAACTTAACTAAGGAGGTAAACAACTTATAAACTGAAAACTATAAAACAGTAATGAAAGAAATTTTTAAAAACACAAATGGAAAATATTTCATGTTCATGGATTAGAAAAATTAATACCGTTAAAATGTTTATACTTTCCAAAGCGATGTATAGATTCAGTATAAAACCTATCAAAATTCCAGTGGCATGTTTTTACAGAAATTTTTTAAAAATCTTAAAATGTATTTAGAACCACAAAAGACTTCAAGGAAACAAAGTAATTTGTTTCTGAAAGAAAAAATTATTGAGTTATAATTGATACACAATAAACTGCACATATTTAAAGTGTGCAGTTTGAAAAACTTTGATATGTCTATACACCCATTAAAATATCACCGTAATCAAGATCGTGAACATATCCCTCTCCCCAAAAAGTGTTCTATTACTCTTTTGTAATACTGCTTCCTGCCCTTCCCTCCATTCCCAAGAACCATTGATATGCTTACATTGTAAATTAGTTTTCTAGAGTTTTATGTAAATGGAATTATACAGTATATATCCTTTTTTTGCTGGCTTCTTTGACTCAATATATTTAATTTGAGATTCATCTGTATTGTGACATACATCAAGGGTTTATTTATTTTTGTTTCTGTGTACAATAGTATTCCATTGTATGGCTATACCACAGTTTGTTTATCCGTTCACCTATTGATGGGCATTTGAGTTGTTCCTACTCTTTGGCTGTTATAAACAGAGTTTTCATGAATATGCATGTATAAGTCTTTGCATAAAAATACATTTTTTCTTTTGGGTAAATACTTAGAAGTGGAATGGCTGAAATATATGGTATGTGTATGTTTAACTTTTTAAGGAACTAAAACATTTTGCCAAAGTGTTTGCACATTTTACATTCCTACCATCAGCGTATGAGTGTTCCAGTTCCTTCATACCCTTGCCATCACAGTATGGTCAGTCTTTAATTATTCTAATAGGTGTGCAGTGGTTTCTTATTGTTATTTAAATTGAATTTTCTCAATGACTAATGATGTTGAGCATCTTTGTATATGCTTATTTGCTGTGTATCTTTGGTAATGTGTCTGTTCAAATCTTTTACCCATTAAAAATAGGTTGCTTGTTCTTTTATGGTGAGTTTTGAGAGTTTATGTTTTAATCTGGATAAAAGACCTTTGAGAAAAAAGAACAAAGCTGGAAAAATCACACTCTAATTTTGAAACATATTACAAAGCCACAGTAACAAAAATCAAACATACTGGCATAAACACAGACATATAGATCAATTGGACAGATTAGGGAACCCAGAAAGAAATCCAGGAATAAACAGTCAATTTGTCTTCAAACAGGGTGCTAAAAACACACAAGGGGAAAACATATTCTCTTCAATAAATGATGATGGGAAATTTTTATATCCTAATACAAAAATGAAATTGTATGTTTATATTACACCATATACAAAAATAAAATCCAAATGGTTTAAATAATTAAACATAAAAGTGGAAACAATAAAACTCTTGGAGAAAATACAGAGAAAAATTCTATATATTGGACTGAACAATAATTCCTTAGATATGATACCAAAAGCATGGACAACAAAAGCAAAAATAGACTAGTGGGACTACATCAAACTAAAAAGCTTTCGCACAGAAAACAATAAAAAAAAATGAAAAGGCAACCTAAGGAATGGGAGGAAATGTTTACAAATTATATATCTGATAAAGGATTAATGTCCAAAACATATAACAGATTCCTGTAATTCAATTGCCAAAAAAAACCATTAAAAAATGGACAAAATACCTAAATAGACATATTTCCAAGAAAGACATGCAAATGGCCAACAGGTATATGAAACGATGCTCAACAGCCCTGATCATTACAGAAATGAAAATCAAAACCACAATGAGATATCACTTTATGCGTTTTAGAATAGCTAATATTGAAAAGACAAGAAATAAGTGTCATTGAGTATGTGGAAAAAGGGAAGCCTTATACTGATTGTGGGAATACAAATTGGTGAAGCCTTCATGTAAAATAATATGGAAATCTCTCAAAAATTAAAATAGAACTACCATTTGATTTAGCAGTTTTACTTATGGATATATATTCCAAGGAATTGAAATCAAGATCTTGAAGAGACATCTGCACTCCCTTATTTAGCACAACATTATTCATAATAGCCAAGATATGCGAACAACCTAAATGCCTAAATGCCCACTGACAGATTAAAGAAAATGGGGTGGGGGTCTGTGTATATATATGCAATGTAATGGCATTTGACCTTTAAAAGAAGAAATTCTATTTGTGACAATGTTACCAAAACACCAGGGGTTCAGTCCAGGTGCTGCTGCTTGCTATACAGAAAGCCAGTCACTGAGACAAGAAGTAATGCCAAGGAAGAAGACTTTAATTGGGTTCTGTAGCCCAGTAGATGGGAGCTCAGTCTCAAATCCATATCCCTGTTTGACTAATACTAGGGGTTTATACAACAGGGGGAAGAAATGTAACAACATGTAAGAAAACAGGAACTAGGGAGGGGTGAGGAAGCAATCATGATAAATGAGGAGTCCAGCATCTCATCGTCTGGATGTGGTGATCTGGTGAGTTTCAGTTCTTTGATACTTTTTTTTGAGAGGTCTGAAGGTCATTTCCTGAGGAAGGAACTCAGATAAAACAAAGGTAACACTCAAGCTGTAAGACCAGAAGGGTCAATTTCTATGTTTGTCCACAAAAAACTATCTCTGGGACTATTGAGTCAGTTTCAACAACATGGACAGATCTGAAGGATATTATGTTATGTGAAATAAGCCAGACAATGAAAGACAAATATTGCATGATCGTACTCACTAAAATGGTCAAATACATAGAACAATAAGTAGAATAGTAGTTAGTTGACAGGCGCAGGGAAGGGGCAAATGGTCAGGTGTGAGTCAAAGTGTATACAAAATTTGTTATGCAAGAAAAATAAGTTCTGGGGATCTCTTGTAAAGCATAGGGCCTATAATTCACAATACTCTACAGTATAGTTAAAATTTGCTAAGTGAGCACATCTTATGTGAACTGCTGTTAACAGAAAGAACAAAGCAAAAAACACAAAGGGGATAGAAGGAAACTTTTGGAAGTGATGGGTAAGTTTATGGCATTCTGATGATGCTTTTGTTCTATTCTTTGCTTATTTGAGAATGACTACTTTAGATACCTTATATCTAAATAACACACACACATTGTGTGTGTGTGTGTGTGTGTGTGTGTGTAATCATGTAGTATCTACCCTCTTGTGACTGGCTAAACAATATATATTTTTAATTATTAAGTAATACCTCAGTTTACATGTCTGTAGTCTGCTTTTCTAGCTAATATAACAATCATCTATAATATTTATATTTGATATATTTTTCTTTAAAATGCACTTAAAATTCATCCATTTTTAAAATTAGAGTCAGTCATGTAAAAGTCAGTATACAAAACCTCAAAATGTAAAATTGCAGACCTAAAAGGCAAATGAACCTTTAATCGCTTCATTTAAAAGATTAGGAGAAAGAACATTGCAGGCCTGGTGTGTGAATTTCTTGTTCCCTTTACAGACATTTTCGACCAAATAATCATTAAATGCTCTGTTAAACTGTTCTAGTTTACAGCACATATTCCTAGTTTGTTGGAGCTCTACATCTGCAGATATGCACTGAGAATACCCACACTGCCACTGTACAACCAAGTTGCCAAATAAATTGGTCCCTAACCAATAAAGCACCTAAGGGAATTTAAGTCTTAAAGCTTTACTCAGTCATGTGCAGAATAAAGATCATAAAAAAGGCCCCAAAGCTTTAATATGTGGCTTTGAAAATAATCTTCTTAGGTATGTGCTTTGTGCAAGCATTCCTGTTAGCATTTCCCCATTAATATTTTTCTGTTGCACACTTTCACATTAAAATCCATAGGAGCAAGATCATCCAAAGAACTTTGCAGACATTAAATTTAAATTTTTACTTCTTTATCAAATTTAGTACTACATTTTACTTAAAGAAATACACAGCATCATGACTATCATTTTAGATATATTTGCATAGATAACAGCAAAATATTTTTGGCAGATAAAATCAAAAGTTATGAGCACAATGTATGAAACAGAATAATACTGCCTCATTTCTATAAAAATGAATTATCTCTCTTAACTTTAAATGTAAAACATGTTTCTCTCATTCTCTCTTGGTGATTTTTTTATTGGCTGCTCAAATAAAATCAGCTAGAAGAATTTAGAGTCCTAAAGTAAAAACTGCCAGTATGACAACTCTTCTATACATTAACCCAGTGGAATGTTCAAGTTACCTTTATCTGTGTGTAAGTGACACACATTATCATTTAATTCTTACTAGTCTATAAAGATGTCAGTATGTAGTTACTACCGTCATTTCATGGGTGCAAGGTTGATCCTGATGTTTGAATTCTCTAAAGTAAAATTTTATTACATCAGGCCTATATATGACCTGCAGGCTTGTGAGTTAGAGAAAAGTCATAAATTGGTCCCTATTAAACTATTATATAGAATCAGTATCAGTATTAGCATTGGGAAACAGAAACTCCTTTGAAATTCCAGCAGGAAGTGACGAAATACCAACTAATGGCTCCTTCCAAACTACAAGAAGACCAGAAAGAGCAAGGTCAAGGAAAATAACCTCTAGTTTTTAGGTTTGGCACATACAGCCTTACCTACTACAGAAAATTACTACCAATGGTCAGAGCTACTGTCAAGGGTTTCGTGCAGAAACAGGCAGTTTCTTTAATACACGAATACACTAAACTTTCTTTAATACACAAACACTACACAATATCCTCTCTCTGTGTTTTGCTGGGGAAGAAGAAAAATGGCTTTTTTCTTCAACTGTCCAGCCTTGTGCAAGAAGCCCTCAATAGTAGAATACAAGCAAAATTTGTCTGCCAAAAGATTCTGGGAAATGTGACTCCAAGTCTTCCTGTGACTACACAACAGAGAGTGTAAAAGTATGTTGCACTCATTAAGTGTTGCCAACAGGCAATCAGGAAAGCCTTCCCAGAAAACATGTATCAAATTCCTATCACAGGGCTGGACATAGCAAAATGTAAAATATAATGATGTAGTGGTTGAAAGTCCTGGCTCTAGATATGAATCTGCCACTTTCCACTTGTGTGATCTTGGGCAAGTGTTGTAATTTATCTATGCTTAATTTCCTCTTCTACAAAACGTGAATATTACTATCTGCCACATTGTTTTGCTGGGATGTTAATGTGCATTTAGACGGTGACTGAACGCTTAGTAAAATATCTAAACATGTTAGAAACATTAATATTGCTTTTGTTTATTATCATCATTACTATTAACATGAAGTTTTTTTTTTCTAAGCAGAAAAATTTGTGTTCCTTTTCTGCTAATGCCATGTTTTTTCACTATGGTTTATATCTTCAATACTGGGAGGAATTTTTCTGCTGTGATTAGTCCTCCTCATGTTTTTTGCCAAAGTTTTGCAGCTCATCTCTGCTCCTTTTTCCAGCTAGCAAATAACTGTTATTTTCCCCTTCACCACTAAAATCTAAGGTTAGTGTTGAGATACCATCATTTTTTTTTCATCATCTATTTACTTTAAACCTCCGATACAGTCTCAAAGAATATTCTTCTATTGAAACTCTATCCCTTCTTTCTCAATTCTTTTTGACTTTTTAATTTTTAAATTTCAAACTCTTTATAATAGTTTGTCACTTAATTTGTGTAATCTTATTGTTTTTTTATTGAACATCAATGATTTTCAGAGAACAAGATTCTGAAGATATACAATTAAACACTATTTCCCATCCTTTAAGTAGTTTAAATTCTAGTGAGGAGATGACTTTGCAAACAATTTTAATATATAAAGAATATAAGCAAATTGAGGGGAAGGTAAAATAAAAGAAGGACTACATTTAGATAGAATATTAAGTTCTGGATTTCTCTTAAGCTACAATTTGAAGGATGAGTTATATTAACATATACATAGGTTTCAAATGAAGGGAAGGTAGTGATGCATGTTCTCTTTGGGCACTGTAACTTCTGGCCCACTTTTCTTCCTCATGAGTGTGAATTTACCTAACATCAATTCTTGCCACTGCCATTTACTTTCTCTTCTAAATCTCAGGATTTATCAACACTTTGTTGATATTACAAATGTGGATAACAAATCTGGACATGAACCTCTCATTGTTACTGAATATCTTCCTAGGGAACTTACTAATTCTGCTCATGTGTCAAAGGAATTACTTAAAGAAAACAATATACAAAGGTTGGTTTTCTGCTCATGTTACTGTTTTAATTTACATGTGTTTTAAATAAAGTCTATTTTGATCAAAGCTCTTACAATTTCTCGAGTGTCCCACAGACCAGGTGTTAGTCTTTATTTGTATCTATACTCATCTGTTCTTTTTTTCCCCATATATTCTTTACCAACATTTAGACCTTTGTGCTATTGGTTATGGTTAGCATGTGCTCAGTAAATGCATGTTGAATTGAAGTCTAACATAATAGTGTGGCCTTTCTATGAAAGACATAAGAATTAACATAAGGAAACCAACACTCTATCTTGTGTTAGGCCATAACAAATATTATTGCAATTATCTGAACAATTAGAATACCCGTGATTAATATTTGAATATCTCAGGAGAAAGTTGTATATACATCATTTTGAGCTCTAAATGAAATTGTTTAAGTTTGCTTAAGTGCTCCCATTCTTCCCTACACATTCGAAAACATGTCTTCATAAGAAAATGTTCTTCTTTTTAGGGTCATAGATTTAAGCACCTTTTCATATGTCTGTTTGATTTTATGATGCCTGGCTTATTACTCTTCAAATAATAATCTCTAGTTTTAAATAATTTCATTTTGAAACAATTTCAAATTTACAAATGTGTTGCAAAGATAGTACAAAATAGCTTCATATACCTTTTGTTCATATTACCCAAATATTACCATTCGACATTTGTTCTTTCAATTTACCATACATTTTTATTTATATTAAAGTCTATGCCTATAGCTGTACCAGTCTACCTATACATACATACACACAGTTTTTTTTCTGAAAGCTTTGAGAGAAAGTTGAAGGCATGTTGCCACTTTACCCCTCAATATATAGATGCTCCTCAACTTATAATGAAGTTACATCCCAATAAAACAATCGTAAGTTGAAAATTTGTAAATTAAAAAAAGCATTTAATACACAATCCACCTGACATCATAGCTTAGCCTAGCCTGCCTTAAACATGCTCAGTACACTTACATTATCCTACAGTTGGGCAAAATCATGTAACACAAAGCTTATTTTATAATAAAATTTTGAATATCTCATATAAGAGTATCGTACTGCATATACTTAGCCAGAGAAAAGATAAAAGTTTGAAATTTGAAGTGTGGTTTCCACTGAATGTGTATTGCTTTAGCACCATCATAAAGCTGAAAAATTTTTAAGTTGAGTCATCATCAGTTGGGAACCATTTATATTTGTGTTTATTTTTGTTTTAAATAAAAGGGCATTATCTCGCACACCCATAGTGGAGTTACCAAAAATCAGGAAATTGATAGTGTAGTATATTAACATTTTCCAGTTGTCACAATAATGTTCTTTGTCTGTTCAAGAATCAGCCCAGGATTAGTCATTCTGTTTTTGTCATGTCTCTTCTGTGTCTTTTATGTGCTTTAATCTGAAACAGTTCTTCAGTCTTTGTCTACCCTGACACTGAAACTTTTGTAAAAAGTCCTTCAGTTTGGATTTGTAGGGTATTTCTTTGTGATTAGTTTTTTTCTACCAATTAACCATCCCCACCTTCCCCCTGATCCTTCACTACTCTTCCCAGCCTCTGGTAACCATCCTTCTATTCTCTATCTCTGTGGGTTCAATTGTTTTCATTTTTAGATCCTACAAATAAGTGAGAACATGTGATGTCTGTCGTTTTGTGCCTGGCTTATTGCACTTAACATAATGATCTTCAGCTCCATCCATGTTGTTGCAAATGACATAATCTCATTTTTTATGGCCGAATAGTACTCCATACTGTATATGTACCAACTTTTCTTCATTCATCTGTACATGGACACTTAGGTTGCTTCCAGATCTACTGTAAATAGTGCTGTAGCAAACATAGGAGTGCATATATGTCCTCAATATGCTGATTTCCTTGCTTTCGGCTATATACTCAGCAGTGAGATTGCTGGATCACACAGCAGCTCTGTTTTTAGGTTTTTAAGGAACCTCCAAACTGTCCTCCATAGTGGTTGTACTAATTTACATTCCCACCAACAGTATATGAGGATTCTTTTATCCACATTCTTGCCAGCATTTGTTATACCCTGACTTTTGGATAAAAGCCATTTTAGCTGGAGTGAGATGACATCTCATTGTGATTTTGATTTGCATTTCTCTGAAGATCAATGATGTTGAGCACCTTGCCTGTTTGCCATTTATATGTCTCTTTATGTGTCTGTTTTTATGCCAGTACCATGCTGTTTTCGTTACAGTAGTTTTGGTAGTATAATTTGAGGTCAGGTAATGTGATTCCTCCAGTTTAGTTCTTTTTGCTGAAGACAGCTTTGGCTATTCCGAATCTTTTGTGATTTCGTATAAATGTTTGGATTTTCTTTCTAATTCTGTGAAGAGTGTCATTTGTATTTTGATAGAGATTGTATTGATCTGTAAATTGCTGTAGGTAGTATGGACATTTTAACAATATTGATTTTTCCAATTCAGGAACATGGAATCTTTTCCCGTTTTTTTGGTGTCCTCTTTAATTTCCTTGATCAGTGTTTTATAATTTTTTTATTATAGAGATCTTCCACTTCCTTTGTTAATTCCTAGGTATTTAGTTTTATGTGAGGCTATGATAAATGGGAATACTTTTTTGATTTCTTTTTCAGATTGTTCACTACTGGCATATAGAATGCTGCTGATTTTGTATCCTGCAACTCTAATTAATTTATCAGCTTTAACAGTTTTTTGGGAAAGTCTTTAGGTTTTTCCAAATATAAGATCATACAACCTGCAAATGAGGATAATTTGACTTATTCCATTCCAATTTCGATTCCCTTTATGTGTTTCTCTTGTCTGATTTCTCTAGTTAGGACTTCCCCTACTCTGTTGAATAACAGTGGTGAAAGTGAGCATCACTGTCACATTGCAGGTCTTAGATAAAATGGTTTGTTTTTCAGATTTTCCCCATTCAGTGTGATACTAGTTGTGGGTCTGTCATATATGGCTTTTATAATGTTGAGGCATGCTTCTTCTATACTTTGCGGGTTTTTATCTTGAAGGGGTGTTGAATTTCATCAAATTCTCTTCAGCATCAACTGAAATAATCATATGGTTTTTATCCTTCCTTCTATTGATATGATGTTTCACACTGATTGGTTTGCATATGTTGAATCATTCTTTTATTGCAGGGATAAATCCCACTTGGTCATGATGAACGATTGTTCTAATGTATTAGTGAATTCATTTTGCTAGTATTTTGTTGAATATTTATTCATCAATAATCAATATTAAACAGAGAAACTGGTCTATAGTTTTCTTTTTTGATGTGTCTTTGTCTGGTTTTGGTTTCAGGGTAATACCGCCTTCATAGAATGAGTCTGGAAGTATTTCATCCTCTATTTTTCAGAATAGTTTGAGTAGGATTGGTATGAATTCTTCTTTAAATGTTTGGTAGAATTCAGTAGTGAAGCCAGTGGGCTGCAGGCTTTTACTCACTGAGAGAATTTTATTACTACTTAAGTCTCATTACTTCGTATTGATCTGTTCAGGTTTTTGAATTATTCTGGGTTCAATCTTGGTAGGTTGTACATGTCTAGGAATTTGTCTATTTCTTCTGGATTTTCCAATTTATTGGCATATAATTGCTCATAGTAGACACTAATGATCCTTTGGATTTCCGCATTATCTGTTGTAATGTCTCCTTTTTTATTTCTGATTTTATTTATTTAGATACTCTCTTTTTTTGTTACTCTGGCTAATGGTTTGTCAATTTTGTTTAACTTTTTAAAAAAACAACTTTTGGTTTATTGGTCTTTTATATTGTTCTTCATTTCTATTTTTTTTATTTCTGTTCTGAACTTTATTATTTCTTTTCTTCTAGTAATTGCTTTTCTTGTTCTTTAAGATGAATCATTAGACTGTTTTTTGTTTCCTCCTTCTTTGATGTAGGTACTTACAGCTATAATCTTCCCTCCTACTACTGCTTTTGCTGTATCCTATAGGTTTTGGTGTGTTGTATTTCCATCGTCATTTGTTTCAAGAACTTTTTCAATTTCCGTCTTAATTTCTTCATTGACCCACTGGTACTTCAGAAGCATATTGTTTAATTTACCTGTGTTTGTATAGTTCCCACAATTTCTTTTTTTATGCATCTCTAGTTTTATTCCATTGTAGTCAGAGAAGGTGCTTGATATTATTCCAGTGTTTTTGAGGTTTTAAGACTTGTTTTGTGATTTAACATGTAGTTTTTCTTTGAGAATAATCCATTTGCTGAGGAAAAGAATGCGTACTCTGCAGCTCTTGGATGAAATGTTCTGTATATATCTATTAGATCCGTTTGGACTATACAGCAGATTAAGCTTGATGTTTCTTTTCTTTTTTCTTTTTTTCTTTTTTTGAGATGGAGTCTCACTCTGTCACTGAGTCTACAGTGCAGTGGCACTGTGTCGGCCCACTGCAACCTTCGTCTCCAGAGTTCAAACAATTCTCCTGCCTCAGCCTCCCAAGTAGCTGGGATTACAGGCGCCCACGACCACGCCCGTCTAGTTTTAATATTTTTAGTAGAAACAGAGTTTCACCATGTTGGCCAGGCTGGGCTTGAACTCCTCACCTCAGGTGATTAACCCACCTTGGCCTCCCAAAGTGCTGGGATTACAGGCGAGGGCCACCACGCCTGGCCAAGCTTTATGTTTTTTTATTGATTTTCTGTATGGAAGAGCTGTCCAATGCTGAAAGTTAGGTGTTGAAGTCTCCAGATATTATTTTATTGGGCCTCTCTCTTTAGCCCTAATAATATTTCCTTTGTATATCTGGGTGTTCCAGTGATGGGTGCATATATATTTAAAATTGTGATATCCTTCTGCTGAATTAATGCCTTTATCAGTATATAGTCACTTTCTTTGTCTCTTTTTATAGTTTTTGTCTCGAAATCTATTTTGTCTGATAGAAGTTTGGCTACTCCGGTTCTTGTTCAGTTTCCATTGGCATAGAATATCTTTTTCCATCCCTTTATTTTCAGGCTATGTGTGTATATATGGTTGATGTGTGTTTCTTGTAGGGAACAGATCAAAGAGTTTTGTTTTTTTCATTCATTCAGCCACTGCATGTCTTTTGATTGAAGAATTTCATATAGTTACCTTCAGTGTTATTATTGATAAGGAAGGACTAACTCCTGCCATTTTGTTATTTGTTTTCTGGCCTTCTTTTAATTCTTTCTGTCTTCCTTTACTGAAGGTGATGTTCTCTGGTGATATAATTTAGTTTCTTCTTTGTGTCTGTTTACCCATTGTATGATTTTTGGTTTGGGGTTACCATGAGGCTTCTAAATACTACCTTAAAACCCACTATTTTAACCTCATAACAACTTAATGCTGTTTGAATAAACCAACAAATAAAAAAACGAAAATAATACAAACTCTACATCTTAACTTCACTCCTGCTTTTTTTCTCAAAATGTAATAAGGTCAAATTCCTCTAACAAATGCCTTCTTACATATATGAAAGATTCTGTTTGAACCCTGACTTATTTTTTCTCTTATAAAACACAGATTTCTTCAAGTCATTTATTTTTTATTTATTTTTCACCATCTTCATTCACCTGAAATGCTACAATGTGCATGGTTTTATTAAATAAATAAAATTATTGTCTTATATAAGGGAAGCAAGGTTTTAAGCTAATGTTTTAGAAATCATGTATTCCCTCACACATGTGCCAAACTTAGATACAACTTATTCCAAATATTCCCACTAAATTTTATGCAATTCTCAAAATACTCACCCACTCCAGCTCCCTCCAAACCTTAAAGTAATATGGCAAATACATATCTCACATATTGGTGTTGAGATTTTTTAGTCAGCAGATCATTATGTCTTGTTATTTGAATAAATTACAATGTTATTAAACTTCCTTGGTCTAGATTTCATTTCAACCATTTCTTTATGCATTTATTTTGTAACTAAGTGATGTACTGGATGGACTATAAGTGCCTTTCTTGTTCTCAAAAAAGAAAAAAAACCCACAGCCTAACTCTAAATATGTTGCACTCAAGATAATGGATTTACCTTATCTCAGAATTTAAGTGATAGAATGGTTCCAAAGAGAGAACTTGAAATTTGTAAGTTAGAAAAAAAAATGTTAATTATATGTAATTTAAGAAATTATGCCATTAGAAGAAATATTTTACCTACTTGCAGTTATTAACTTAGCAATTAACTTAGAAAACTTTAAACTGGAAAACAGTTTTCAAATGTTTTGATGTCAAATTTATTCAAATCTTATATTTTAAAAAGCATCTAAAATTAGTTACATAATATAAATATGGAGCAAAGATATCAAACATACCAGTAATGCTTGCTGAATACGTTCATATATATGTATGTGTGAGTGTATGTATATACACATATACATTCTTATATATACAGTTATATATACAGTTGACCCTTAGACAGCACAGGTTTGAACTGCATGTGTCCATTTACACCTGGATTTTTTGCAACCAAAGGCAGATCGAAAATACACTATTCAGACGATGTAAGATCTGCACATAAGGAGGGCCAACTTTTCATATATATGGTGTCACAGGGTTGACTACAGCACTTGACTATGCACAAATTTGGGTATATGCAGGAGTCCTGGAAGCAGTCCCCCTTTATACTGAGGAATGACTATGGACATATCCTAATTCCTAGAACCTGTTAATTTGTAATGTTACATGACAAAGGAAAATTAACATTGCAGGTAGAAATAAGTGTGCTAATCAACTGACCATATAATAGGGAGAAAATCCTGAATCATCCAGGAGTCCCAATATAATCCCAAACATTGTTGAAAGTGGAGTATGGTGGCAGAAGAATTCGGAGTCGAATGCAGAGGCAAGGAAGGAAAAATGGTCATAGAAATGGATTGTTGTTGGCTTTGAAGATTGTCGGTTGATAGGCAAGTAATGTGGCTAGTCTCTAGAAGCTGAAACAGGGAAGAAAATGGATTTTCCCCAGAGTTTCCAGAAAAGAATGTAGCCCTGCCAATAGCATCTTCCTTTTAACCAAGTGAGTTGTATGTCAGATGTCTTACCTACAGAACTATGAGATGATGAATCTGAGTTGGTTTAAATCACCAAGTTTGTGATCATTTCTTACAGCATACATACACATTTTCAAAACATTTTTGAAAATCTATTTTCATAACAATTTCATATAATACACAAATATTACATCAAGCTTCTTTTGTTCTTGGTGAAAACTATGCTTTTTACATATAATATTGTGAAAAGACTACCACAGGTTTGGTAAGTATGCCACCTATTAGTAAATTAAGTACCTAGCCAAATTCTATCTTTTCAGTAATGAAGCTGTTATAAACACATTTTCTCTAATATTTTTATCGTATTTCAATTTAATTTAGATATGTTGTTTTCTAAAATATTTACAAAACTATCAAAATGCATGTATTTTTGCTAAAAATATTATCTCTTGTGAAATTCCAATTTTTGACATTTACTTTGCCCATTTTAGCAGTTTACTTTAAATTTAACAACAAAAATTTATTATAAGGACAATAACCAGTTTGTTAATTACTAACTACATGAACATATACTCTTGATTATATAGTTGTCACTATGCTAAACTTTGGGAATGTAAAAGCAAATAATAAACAGTATCCATCCTTAAAGTCCTCAAAATTTAGTAAAACTAGCTACATTTAGTAACATTGATCAAAACTGTGGACACAAAAAAAACATGGTAGTGAAACAGGAGAAAGGACCAATTCTGGGTGAGATTTAGTGGAGGCTTACTTATAAAATATTGAAAGTCAGGCAGGAATTCTCCAAGGACATCAAGAGAATAAAAGCTTTTACATTTTACTCATTAATTCATTAAACAAATATTTATTGGGTAATTCATATGTAATAACATTGTTCTAGGAGCTAGGATTATGTCATCAACAAAACACAAAAAAATCCCTGATCTCAAGGAATATAGTCTAGGGGGCATTTAAAGATCAGGGAGTGAAAATGTTTTAATAAAATAAAGAATTGGAGGTTATGGTAATGAATAATGAAAGCAAGCAAATCCATCAGGTCTAATAATTGTAAACAAGGTAACAAAATTGAATGCACAAGACAAAAATTACAAGTGGAGGGCTAGTTATTTATAATAAAATAATATAACAAAAACTACTCTGCATCTAAAACCCTATCTTTACTAATGAACTCAATATAGTGTATGAGCAGGCAAATGGTTGGAGAATAATTTAAATCAGGCTCTGCTCTTCACCTAATGTAACATGCTTATCTCAAAATATACTGTTATTCTTTTATTATTATTATTATACTTTAAGTTTTAGGGTACATGTGCACAATGTGCAGGTTAGTTACATATGTATACATGTGCCACGCTGGTGCGCTGCACCCACTAACTCGTCATCTAGCATTAGGTATATATCCCAATGCTATCCCTCCCCGCTGCCCCAACCCCACAACAGTCCCCAGAGTGTGATGTTCCCCTTCCTGTGTCCATGTGTTCTCATTGTTCAATTCCCACCTATGAGTGAGAATATGCAGTGTTTGGTTTTTTGTTCTTGCGATAGTTTACTGAGAATGATGATTTCCAATTTCATCCATGTCCCTACAAAGGACATGAACTCATCATTTTTATGGCTGCATAGTATTCCATGGTGTATATGTGCCACATTTTCTTAATCCAGTCTATCATTGTTGGACATTTGGGTTGGTTCCAAGTCTCTGCTATTGTGAATAGTGCCGCAATAAACATACATGTGCGTGTGTCTTTATAGCAGCATGATTTATAGTCCTTTGGGTATATACCCAGTAATGGGATGGCTGGGTCAAATGGTATTTCTACTTCTAGATCCCTGAGGAATCACCACACTGACTTCCACAATGGTTGAACTAGTTTACAGCAGCACATCAAAAAGCTTATCCACCATGATCAAGTGGGCTTCATACCTGGGATGCAAGGCTGGTTCAATATACGCAAATCAATAAATGTAATCCAGCATATAAACAGAACCAAAGACAAAAACCACATGATTATCTCAATAGATGCAGAAAAGGCCTTTGACAAAATTCAACAACCCTTCATGCTAAAAACTCTCAATAAATTAGGTATTGATGGGACGTATCTCAAAATAATAAGAGCTATCTCTGACAAACCCACAGCCAATATCATAATGAATGGGCAAAAACTGGAAGCATTCCCTTTGAAAACTGGCACGACAGGGATGCCCTCTCTCACCACTCCTATTCAACATAGTGTTGGAAGTTCTGGCCAGGGCAATTAGGCAGAAAAAGGAAATAAAGGGTATTCAATTAGGAAAAGAGGAAGTCAAATTGTCCCTGTTTGCAGATGACATGACTGTTTATCTAGAAAACCCCATTCAGCAAAGTCTCAGGATACAAAATCAATGTACAAAAATCACAAGCATTTTTTTTTTTTTTTTGAGACAGAGTCTTGCTCTGTCTCCCAGGCTGGAGTTCAGTGGCGCCATCATCTTGGCTCACTGCAAAGTCCGCCTCCTGGGTTCACGCCATTCTTCTGCCTCAGCATCCCCAGTAGCTGGGACTACAGGCGCCCGCCACCACGCCCGGCTGATTTTTGTGTATTTTTGGTAGAGACGGGGTTTCACCGCATTAGCCGGATGGTCTCGATCTCCTGACCTCGTGATCCACCCACCTCGGCCTCCCAAAGTGCTGGGATTACAGGCGTGAGCCTCCGCTCCTGGCCAATATACTGTTATTCTTATTAGATTTATTTTCATTCATTAGTTCACCAGTTTCTTCTTTATATAATAATTACTGTGTACAAGAGCTATGCTTTTAAAGGACAGCATCTATTTTTTTAAAAATTTTTCCAAATAAAAGTTTTCACTGAGAATACAATTCTTTGGTCATGCAGTGTAGCATTTTTATTTTTAGCATTATCTGTAGATGTAAGTAAGGGATAAAACTAACTCTTTTTTTTCCAGCACACACATACACACACAGGAAGATACATACAAGAAGAGAGAGAGAGAGAGAGAGAATGAACACAAGCAAAGTGTTGACAATTGATAAGACTTTGAAAAAATGTATCTGAAATATTGTACTATGTTTTATCATCTATTGTTCAATATAAAATGTTTCCAAATAAATATGTATCTAATAATAGATAAACATAAACATAGGGCAGTGATGGGCTACAGAGGACGTTTTTAAGATGATTGAAAGCTGAACGTGCCCTAGTTAGGCTGCTGTGGTGCAGAGAAGCATATGGTCTTCTTCAAGGATAAAGGGCTGGGGATCGCCAGACAGATGCAGCACAAACACAAAAAGGCAAAAGACCAAAAAGGGAAAAATGGAATATGGTATGAAAACTGTGGACTAAGAGATCTAAGTCAAATAAAGAGAGGAGTGAATAAAAAATAAGGCTAATGAATTCAGAAATTGTTAAAACTGGGAATTCTGGGGCTGGAAAAGAACAAGATATATGAAAATAAGTATATGAACAACCCAAAAGGAAAAAAAGATTATGTTGAAAAGAACCCCCCCAAAAAACATGCTTGTTTAATATTATTATGAGTAACCTCTGAGTAGTTATTTCAAAATACCAGTCTCTGCATTTCAAAGAATAAATTAATATTAAAATATAACCATTAATAGTCTGTTAGACAGGATGTCAGTTATAGTCCTAGGCTTTATCTGCAGTGTTTTGTTTTTTTAAACTGTTGTTGTTAGGTAACCAGTACTTTCAATAATCATTTTCTATTCATAGTTTTGGAGAATTTTGAACCATTCTTTTTTAAACAGTATGCTCTTAGAATGATGTCTCAGATCTTTAATATTTCAATATCAGAGGTCTTTGATACATATTTCCTTCCCCAAAAAAAGAAAAAAGATCTGTCACTTTTGAAACAGTTATCTTTAATCAAATATGACCTAAAAGGCCAGTTGAAAAGTTGAATTATTCAAGATATTTAGTCAACTGTCTGTATAGCATTAATATTAAGACTCATAAAAGCTTCATGAAGAGTGAGTCAAAGATACTTATAGTTCAGCTGTATAATTTTACATTATACTTATTAACATATGAAAAAAGTAATGGAAATTGATTATATTGAAACTAAGTCATGTAAAAGATATTTTGATGTTTGAATGTTTAAGTGAGCAGTTTCTTCATTGTTTGTATTACCATTATTTAATGCCACTGTATGTACCTGGAATTGTTATGGAGAATATCAATGTAACATTGTCTTTTCATTAGCGTGCAGTTTATTAACATTGAAAGTCACAATATAGATCAGCTATTCTGAAGACTGTAGATATCAATGAGAGAATAAGATCATCTTTATTATGTAGACATATAAAATAAATCTGCAAGTAAGAGTTGGAGTCAAACACAGGTTATTATTCACATTGAAGACCAATGATGATTTCAGTCATTTGGTCCCTTATATTTGAAAGAATAACAGTTAGAGAAAAATATACTGCAGCACAAATACTTTGAAATTGAATATGGAATTATGTATATGTGCTCATGTATTTTTCTCCTACATAAAAAGGTATATAAAATGTATCTTATTTAGAAAAGATTCCTAGCACCCCAAATTTTAAGTTTTCCGCATTTCCTGAGATTCTCTTTAAATATTAACTTCAGAAGGAAAAATTTTGCCCATTTGGTTATGGCAAAATAATCCCATGTTAAATTTTAAATAAACTTTACATTTATTTTAAGTGCATTTATTTTAATTAAATCTCTTTGTCCACAAACTGGTGAGAGAACATGGATTGACTCACTGTTCACTTATGCAAATTGAAGGAATAAGCACTAATGCAGAAAATAGGCTGCTGCCTGCATAAATAATTCAGAAAGCAGTGAAAAAAATCTTCTAGAAAATACTCAGTTTTCAACATTCGCTCTCTGTGTCTCTCTCTCACACACACAGAGGCACACATACACACACACGCATTTTCTTTATTTTTGAATATCATTAAATTATGATAGACATTTCTAAGGTAACCTGGCAACTTGGTGTTTTTAGTTACAATTACATAGGATCAAATTTCAGTTGGTTGCAGATCAGCACTGTCGAATCAGTGCAAATGTCTAACTGATTTGAATGGGTTTTGGTTAATACTCTGTCCTAGGACTTTTGAACTTAATTTATCAGAGCCAACACAAGATAACCTAAAAGTCTCAAATTAACAAATTTCACACCAAGTATTCTAAATGATTGTGCTATTAAAATATTACTAAAAGGAATTACATTTGGTGTTTGTAAAAAGCTAAAATACCAAGCAGATGAGTAAAGTTTCTGCTCTTTATGTTCGAGCATCAGTAATCAACTTTTTTTTCTGTCCAAGGTGTTCTTGACAATCCCCATTAAATTATAAGTCTTAATCACTTCACCAATTATAGTTCTATTCATGTCATTAAACCAATATTTTATGCTGCTTTTTGTTAGTATCATGGAGATATTTACAAGTCCAGGCAGATGAATGAGGATACAGGCACAATGAATTATAATGTGTGCTTGGATGATTTTCTAAGGAAAGAAGAGAGCCTTGGAAGGGTGCTATATGTGAAGCTGAGAGGATCAGGTTACCATTGCTCCCTGCTAGACTCAGATTAATTTATTCAAATATAATAAAGCAGAACCCTTAAAACAGAGACATTGTTAAAGAATAGCTGGTATTACTCTTTCTGTATTTTTTAAAGTAACTCGTGAGGATAGATTTTATAATTGAGACATATATTTGTATATTTAAATCTAAAGGCATTATTTTTATGGCAAGTTCATATTCATATGAAAAATGGTGTTTTGATAAAAATTATAACTGCCATAAATTAAGCATGTAATACATGTATTTTAAATATATTGTTTTTGCTTTATTTCTTTGTTTTTGTTTTATTTATTCTACCTTGCCTCATTCTATGTTCATTCTGGTTTATTAAGCATATTTTGCTACTCAGTAGACATAGTGTCCTTAGAGAACATACATAACAGTTTAATCATAGTATTATATAAAAATAGAATGTCCTGTTTATTTTGGAATTTAAGCATTCTCTATATATATACTACACTATTTCTTTGCCAGATTGTGCCTTTTTCTGTTTTATTTTTCCTAGTATTAATTTTTGTTTTATTTAGGTATAAAATCCACTCTTTTAACGTATATAATTCAATGGTTGTTAGTATATTCACGAAGTTGTCCAGCTGTCACTACTACCCGATTCCAGAACAATTTCATACTCTCCAAAGCACTCCCATACCCATTAGCAGCCTCCCTTCTGCCGCGGAGGCAACCACTAATCTACTTTCTGTCTCTGTGGATTTGTCCATTCTGGACATTTCATATAAATGAATTTATAAAATATGCAGCCTCTTGTGTTTGGCTTCTTTTATTTAGCATAATGTTTTCATAGCTCATCCATGTTGTAGCACATATTACAACTTTAATTTTTTTATGCCTGAGTAATATTCTACTGCATGGCTGTATTATATGTGTTTATCCACCTATTAACTGATGTACATTTGGTGCTATTTCCACTTTTTAGCTATAATGAATAATTTTGCCAAGAATATTCACATTAAAGTTTTGTTGTAAACATACATGTTCAATTTCTTGCTTATAAACCTCAGAATGAAATTGCTGGGTCATGTAGTAACTTCATATGTAACTTTCTGAGGCACTCCCAAATTGTTTCCAAAACACTTGTGCCATTTTACATTCCCATCAGCAATGCATGAGGTTTCCAATTCTGCATACTCCCACTGATACTCCTTACTTCTGTCTAGTATTAGTTTTTTACAAGCCAAAATTTCATACATCTTTTCTTTCTTCAATTCTTTTTTTTTGAGACGGAGTCTCTCTGTCGCCCAGGTTGGAGTGCAGTGGCGCGATCTCGGCTCACTGCAAGCTCCGCCTCCCGGGTTCATGCCATTCTCCTGCCTCAGCCTCCGGAGTAGCTGGGACTACAGGCGCCCGCCACCACGCCCGGCTAATTTTTTGTATTTTTAGTAGAGACGGGGTTTCACCGTTTTAGTCAGGATGGTCTCGATCTCCTGACCTGGTGATCCACCCGCCTAGGCCTCCCAAAGCGCTGGGATTACAGGCGTGAGCCACTGCGCCCGGCCTTTTTCTGCTTTTTTTCTCAGTGAATACAATTCAAATATGTTCTTACTACCTCTTCTTTTCTCCTTCCCCTTTTTTTCTCATCCTTTTTCTTCCTCTTCTTCTTTAGCGAATTTCAATACTTTACAGTAGACTGAGCTCTTTAGTAAGTACCCCAAACTGTATTATCTTATTGAATATACACAATTTACTTGTAAACTTTTAAAAATTGTAATTATTATGGATACATACTAGTCATACATGTTTATGGAGTGTGTATGATATTTTTTACAAGCATACAATGTGTAATGGTCAAATTAGGCCAATAAGGGTATCCATCTCCTCAAGAATTTATCACTTGTTTGTGTTAGGAACATTCCAGTTCTACTCTTCTAGCTATTTTGAGATATACAATAAATTATTGTTAACTCCAGTTGCCATATTGTGCTACCAAACAGTAGATCTTATTCCTTCTATCTAAGTGTATTTTTGTACCTATTAATCATCCCCTTTATAACCTCTTATGACAGATATTATTAGCCCCATTGAAATAATAGATCATACTAGATGAAAAACTTAACACAGAAAAAGCTCAAAAACTTTCCCAAGAATATACAGGTGTTTTGTGGTAAAACTTGGACTTAAACTTTTCCAGCTTCCAGAGCCCATATTTTAATCTCCATTTCCCATTCTCACATTTTCATTCTTTCTTTTTGATTTTCCTTCTGTAATGACTCTTTCCTGTTGATAAGCAACCTCTTGAAACTCCTATATCACACCTTCCCTGACACCTTCTGTAGCACAGAAAAACATACTGAGAGCTGTATGCAGCAGATCCAGAGCCTCCATCTGTGGAATGTGAGTTTCCTCAGAGCCTCAGTGCAGGAGGAAGAGGATTTCTTTCTACTCTGGAAGGATTCCTCAGCTCCGCTGTGAACTAGCTACTTGCCCAGCAGGCAGAATGGAAAACAGATTTTCATCCAAACAAAAATATACACTATACAAATTTAATATACTGTAATGAATGAGCTGTAGTAGCCTTCAAAAGTGGTGTATGTCTCTAAAATTTTTCACGTTGGAAATATCAATTTTTAAATGCAAACCTTTAGAGAATATAATATTTATTTTATTGAGAACTTACTATACATTACATAACATGTTAAATGCTTTGCATAAATTATATGTCTCATTTTCTGAGGTAAGTTCACTATAAGGTATTATATATGCAAAAACTGAGGTATAAAGAGGTTACATAACTTGCCCAAATTTCATAGCTACAAAATCACTAAGATGGGACTTAATATTAGGTCTCCATGATGACAAGGTCCATACATTCAATAGCTAATAAATATTATTTTCCAAAGTTAAGTGTACATTGCTAACCTCACAACTAATTTTTAAGTGACATGAAAGAAAAAAAAGATATCAAGGAACTCAAATGTCTGATGTATTTATTTATTAGAAAATGTGACTTTCTCCCAACATGTTATTTTATTTAAAATATACTATATAAGAAATATAAGAAGTTTGGCCAGGCATGGTGACTCACACCTGTAATCCCAGCACTTTTGGAGGCCGAGGCAGGAGGATCACTCGAGCCCAGGAGTTTAAGGTTACAGTGAGCTAGGATCGCACCACCGCACTCCAGCCTGGGTGACAAAGCAAGGCCATGACTTTAAAAATAATAATAAAAAAAAGAAGAAGAAAGAAAGAAATATATGGATAAGCATGAAGAAAGGCCAACCTCTAGTTTTCTTTGGCTCCTAATGTCTAAATTAACACTAAATTCCTTAATATTTTAATAACTCATGTATACACGAGAATTAGACATTTTTTGTTCTCATAATCTGCTATACAGATGAGAAGTGACATAAAATTCAACCTAACACTTTTGTGGGGAATTTTTCTCTGACAAGCTTTACCTCCTTTAAATCTCCCACTAGAAAATAATCATCTTGAATATTTTGTTTGTTACTTTACGTTATACATTACTTGAATAATTGTTACTTTACATTATGCATGTGATATGTTTTGACTCTATGTCCCCACCCATATCTCACCTTGAATTGTAATAATCCCCAGATGTCATGGGAAGGGCCTGGTGGGAGGTAATTGAATCATAGGAGTGGATGTTTTTCCCCCTGCTGTTCTCGTGGTAATGAATAAGTCTCACAAGCTCTGATGTTTTTATAAAAGGGCAGTTCCCCTCCACACGCCCTCTTGCCTGCTGCCGTGTAAGACGTGTTGTGTCTTGCTTCCCCTTTGCTTTCCACCATGATTGTGAGGCCTTCCTCAGCCATGTGGAACTGTGAGTCAACTAAACATCTTTCCTGTGTAAATTACCCAGTATTGGACATGTCTTTATTAGCAGCCTGAGAACAGACTAACACAGTAAACAGTATTGTTGGGGGTCTAAAATTAATTATGTTTATGTATATAATTTAACCTAACCATTAATAGATAGTTAAAAGTGGTCACTTTTATTCAGCTGGAATTTGAAAAATTATGAGCACAAAAGAGCTTATTGGACAACACTGTAATTACTTGAGGTGCAATAAAGTCATATCTTCATATTTTTTACAACTCAATTAGAATTATCTTGCAGGCTAAAGAAACATATAAAATGGCAAACATTGTAAATATGAATGCTTTCAAATGTTATTTTGTGAAGAACAATAACTTTTACAGGGTCATCTTAGCCATTATTTATTAGGGAAATAAAACAGTCCAATACAATCTTGATTGTTTTTCTTAGGGCCAATGTAATTTTAATTGTGTCTCATTCAATAGAAATTAAAAGGCCCCAGTGATGGTTGAAAAAATCTATCCTTGAAACATTAATTGATCTTAGAAAAATACCATATTACATTTATCAAAATTCATTGTTTTCTTTTATTTATGACCCCACAAATAGGAGAAAATGAGAGAAATGTGTGAGCTACATACAAGTCACTCTCTGAATGGTTTGGCAAACTTAGAAAAGAAACTGAATGGTTTGGCAAACTTACAAAAGAAAATCCGTAAGCATTTTTGTTTTTTAACAGTAGCTATTAAAATGAATTTCTGCTTTGAAAAACAAGTTTTTCATGACAAATTACGAAACTTATTCAACTTCTAAATGGTCATTATTTTTAAAAATATGTAACGAGGTATTTTCAATTGTGAAATTTTACAAAGAGTAAAATCCATCCACATCCAAATCTTCAAAATGTGAAGACAAACACGTATGCCAACTAGATATCTGTCACCTCAAGATGATAATAAAGTGTCATATTTTTAAAAGAAAATAGGACAAATGACATAAAAACATTTCATACAATGAGAACAGTTGATCCCAAACAATTTTAACTGGCAACCTAATTCATATACTTTTGCTTCTGAGTGCTGGAAACTTTATCATAGCATGCGGTCTCTGTGCAGACTGGCATTTAGGATCTATATTTTCCTGTACCCCATAATCGATAGGAGATTTTCTTATTTTGCAGAATCATTCTACACTGGTTAGCTCATCTGTTGTTCGTCATTGAAAGTGAGGTTCTAAATGATAAGAACTCACTCTGAAATGGTGGAGAATTCTCCATATTAGCAAAGTTCTCAAGGGTAACATAAAAACCATGCAAAACATTACCATGCGTTTAATGTTTGTACATAAACTGCTGGTTAATTTCTTGTTATAATCTGCATAGACATGATAAAAATCTGGTATTTCAATATTTACATTTTTATGTTTCACTTTTACCTAGAAATTTATCAATCCAATCAACATTGTCCAATAATTAATGTAACTAAAGATAAGTGAACATTTACAATCTCAGTCACAGAAGAAAACATATTCCTTCAGCATGCTTTGTGCATGCCACAGTAAAAGAAAAGTTAAAACCATGTAAAACAGGTCACATGTAAGAAATGTTGAAACATGAGTTTAGTTCTGTGGTAAAGTATAATAATGATTAGCCTTAACATAGAAATTTATAGTAGTAAAGTATTATTCACATTTTAGCCACTTTTTTGAAAAACAAATGAAATTATTATGGAAATTCAAACAAATTAATGTTTTCTGATAAATTTTAATTTCTATAACATATGTCCAAATAACTGGGATAGATGCTTGAACCAAACCCACTTTTTCGTATAATGTTTCTTATTTATAACATATTTTACAGAGTATAAACGATTCATGCTGTATAAAATGCCAAATTACATATTATATACATATATATTCTGAGTTTATAAATTTTGTGTTTTGCATGTAGAACATGGGATATACTTCTTGCACCAAATGTCACTAATAAAATACAGCACAAACAAAAAAATGTGTTCTCTTTTAATACATTTAAAGCAGTTGGCATACAATTTAAAAGATGTTTGAAATCACAAATGAGAAAAAGGTGTTAATGAATTCAAATGTAAAATTACTGAGTAAAATTTCATATATTTATTTTTATTTATCTATTAATTGTGCTAAAATAAATCCTAGTTATCCAAATGTTTCCACCATCTCAAAAGCAGTAATTTGAAAATGGTATTAACACATATATGCACACATTTCAGTTTTGAACTGGAATTAACATTTGAATATTTATTATTTTCACCAATGATCACACATAGAGTAATGCTTAGTTAGAAATAATGAAAAATAATCATTGAAAATTATTAAATGACAAAAAATGGCAGACCAGGACAAATGTCAGAGGACAAGTAAGTCTTAATTCTGCTGCTTTACATTTCAATATTCTCTTATCTCCTTGCAGTCTCTCAGAAATGTTTCATAATTTTATGTCACCAAATTATTTAAGTGTGGCGAAAGAGTGACTGTTACCTTTTCTTCTACCATCTCAAGTGTTGTTACATTGGTTTCATTGGTTTATACACTGATTCTGCTATTTTTGTAGTGCTTTATTTTTTTCCATGGAAAGAAGGGGATTTTTAAATGAAATTTGAGAAATAATAAAAACATTGTTGAAATAAAATTTACTGACTTAAATTAAATTGGTTCAGGCACTCAAGAAGCAGATGCTAAGACAGAATTTTTCATGTAAGGATTATATTGGAGAAAAATACCTGTGAGGGCTAAAGGACAGAAGGAGAAGAGAATAGGGCAAATATTGACTCTAAAATCCAGGTCTGACAGCTGAGAAAAAAAGAGAAGAAAGGAGAAGATTTTAGAAGTAGAAAGAGCCTGAGACTGTGGTGCATCTCTGAGAAAATGTTAGCCCGATTGGTAGAGATCAGTAGTTAGGCTGGATTTGGGAAGTGGAAATCCATGCTGTTAGACCAACCCATTCATAGCTTCCATCTTTGTCTAGAGATGCTAGAGAAACTGACCACAGGAGGCTCTCTGATGTGTATGTTCCCCGTGAGAGCAGCAAGTCCTTCCCTGAGAAGCAATCTGGGTGTTACATCTTCACATCTACCAAGGATCGTTTCATAGAAGAGGAATTGCTAGTGAAAACCATAGCAGGCTGGGCGCGGTGGCTCACGCCTGTAATCCCAAGCACTTTTGGAGGCCAAGGTGGGCAAATCACAAGGTGAAGAGTTCGAGACCAGCTTGGCAAATATGGTGAAACCCCGTCTCTACTAAAAATACAAAAAATTAGCTGGGTGTAGTGGCAGGCACCTATAATCCCAGCTACTCGGGAGGCTGAGGCAGGAGAATCGCTTGAACACAGGGGGCGGAGGTTGCAGTGAGCCAAGATCTTGCCACTGCACTCCAGCCCTGGCAACAGAATGAGACTCCGAAACAAACAAACAAACAAACACCTAATTCACTAGCAATTCAGCCTCTCATTTACAGACCTCAATGAAGTTCCAACCAGTATATACAGATGCTGGTACAGATTGTAGGGTGTGACTTCAAGTAAAGTGCTTTAGAAGCAAAGGCAGGGGTAGATGTGGATCAGTGGACTTGCACATAAAAGTCAAAGTGTCCTCAAGAAAGCCGAGATGAGAGACAAAGGGATAACTAGGTTCCCGGTGAAATCCTGGTATATGTACACCAAATATGGACTGCCTGTCTCCAGACTTCTTATCAGAAAAAAGTCCAGTCCCTACTACGTTTAAGCACTGTTTTGAGGTCTGTTATTAGAAATAAAATTCAATTACCAATAGATACAAAGAAAATGTACAATTCACATTTTTATAATTATTACTGAAATTCCATTCAAAAAGGCCATTTCAAGTGCAGTCTACCATTGCCACTAAGGAGTTTTTCACCTCACACTTCCCTCAATACTTAACAACATCAACATTTTAAATTTAATCTGATAGTAAAATGCACAGAAGTTTTTAGTTTTCTTTTCCCAATGTTGTTTAAATTATGTTTTCCTGATCAGCACTGAGGCTGAACAGATTTTCATGACTTGATTGGCCATATTATTTTATTAATTGACAGCTCTAATAATTTTTGTGAATGGTTTTTATTTTTTAGTCTACATTTAAAAAGTGCTTTTGTGTCATTTATATTCTTATTTTATTATTTGGACCTAAAGTACACGTAGTGAAGTCAATTGCAGTCTCTAATTAATGAGACACTGCATTAGGAGTGCAAGCAAAGGTCTCCCCTTTCTTTTCTCATTTTCTTTGATTTTATATTTTTATTTTATTGTATTCTATTTTTTATGCTATGTTACATTTTATCAGATAAACATTATTGTCATTTTCACAGCTTTCTCAAATACAGGTTTTGTCACAAATTTTTAAGTTAATATTAAATATGCCAGTATGTAGAGTAAAATTTATTACAAAGAATGAATTTGTATGTTTGTATTAGTCTGTTCTCATTCTGCCAATAAAGACATACCTGAGACTGGGTAATTAATAAGGCAATGAGGTTTAATTGACTCAAAGTTAAGCATAACTGTGGAGGCATCAAAAAACTTACAATCATGGCAGAAGGGGAAGCAAACACTTGCTTCTTCACATGGCAGCAGGAAAGAGAAGAATGAGCAAAAGGGGGGAAACCCCTTATAAAACAATCAGATCTCACGAGAACTCGCTCACTATCATGAGAATAGCATGAGGGTAACCTCCTCCATGGTTCAGTTACATCTTCTCTAGTTATTCCCATGACACATGGGGATTATGGGAACTACAATTCAAGATAAGATTTGGGTGGGGACATAGCCAAACCATATCAATATCTGACTCTAAATTTATATTGTATTTAAACATTTATTAGAGAAATTATGACTTAACTAAGTAAAAATTCACTATGAGAAAGAATATTCTAAAATTTGCAATGGAGACATAAAATTAGGTAAACCAGAGGCCCTTGAGTTTCAAGTTGCTGTACTAAATTATTCTCACTTATAGTTGTATAAATGAGATCTGATTCTCTTCATGCCTGAATATCATAGCTATCATTTTTTTAATGTTACTTTATCATTTTGAACATTGTAATTACAATATGCTTTGCATTCTTATTTAGAGCAAATTCATTATATATCAGATGGTTTATACTTTCGCCATTTTTTAAATGCCAAACTTATATAAAAAGATTATCTCTGGGGCCCTTAGAATTTCTTTGACACCATCAAGATGTTATCACTCAAATTTTGTATTAGTCACATTCCACATATATGCTATTAAAACCTTTAGTTATCTCAGAATAAGAGTGAAAGTTTAAAATATGTAATTAAACACTACCTGTATTTCATTCAGCAATCACAGAGAAAAAAACAGGTATGTTCTGTAAAGCCTCTCATTCAACCATTATAAGTGGTTTTGGACTACATCTAGTTATAAATGAGAATACTCTCTAACATATTCAGAACTCCAGAAGTGAGAACCAAGGTTCAAAGAATGTAAGAGCCTAGGGTCTTAAATTGTCCCATGGATTATAAATACATCTAGGTCATGCCTCCTGAAATAATAAGAAGTATGTGGGAAAAAATAACCAGAAAGAAAGATATTTTTTAGAGGAAGATCTTTTTTCTACTCAGGTCTACATTGTTTTGTCTTACACGTACCCTTGAGGAACTTGTAGATGTTTTATACATTTCCAAAAATATCTAATACAATCTTAGAACTCTCCTTTTACTAGTAAAAAGTATGTTTTATTACTCATTGTTTCAATTATGTTGAGCATAAATTTCTGAAATTTTATATCATGTACATTAGGTAAGTATAGATATATCTTTTTTCTAGAACTCACATCAACTTATATATGAATATTTTAAGTATTTTTTTAAGTATGCAATATGGTAAGCTTAATTTTTAAATTTTTCAAAAATATACATAAAAGTAAAAATAGAAAATTAAAATAGTCTATAATTTCACCAATTAAGTAAAAGCAATATAGTCATGTGTTTTAAAACTTGTGTATGCATATGTGTGTGCATGTATATAAAAACTTATAGAATTATCTTGATAATTGACACCTATATTTTTCTTAATAAAATCGTCTTTTTGTAGACACTAACTCAGAGATTTTCATTGAACAGAGGTTAGAAACTTGTTTTATATCTCTATGGCTAATTTTCATAGTGTTCACTCCCTAAACAAAGACAAATCTACTCAAAGAACAAACAAAAATTACACATTTTATTGAAACTGATTGTTTTACCTTTAAGATGTCATGCCCATCTTTACATGCCACTAAATATACTTGAAAATATTACTGCAATGGCAACATTGTTACTTAATGAGTGCCTCATAACAACCTAAGCCAAATAAATTTATTTTCTTGGATATTTTACTTGTTGCTTTTTTTTTTTTGCTAGCCTAAAGTTTGTAAGTAACCATTCTTAAATGTGATACAACAATATATCCTAAGTTACATTGTTAGTTGTATATTTGTTTTTGATCTAATGGAAAAGAAAGGCTTAAGTATTTTACATTAAATTGTTTTCCAGGTAATAGAAATTCATGGGTGCAGGAGCTTTTAATTTCTTTAGTTTCCATTTCTCTCTTGGATTACTAATTTCCTTTACCTTGAGAGTCCAGAGATAAGTTGTATACAGACACATACACACACACACACACACACACACACACTGGCTCTCTCGATAATCATGACATGAACACATCAGTTGTCGCTCTTAGATTAGACTAAAACATTTGTAAAATGTTTATCTTTAATAAACATATATTCTGGACAAAAATTAATGTAAAAATCAGAGAAAATAAAACATGACAAGGTCTTCAAAAGATTTCAGATTCAAATAATATTGTCAATTTCTTTATATAACAGATATCTGTATTAGTCTGTTTTGACACTGCTTTAAAGATACTAAAAATACCACAGACTGGGTAATTTCTAAAGCAAAAAGGTTTAATTGACTCACAGTTCCACATAGCTGGGGAAGCCTCAGGAAACTTACAATTATGGTAGAAGGGGAAGAGGCATATCTTACATGGCAGCAGGCAAGGGAGAATGAGCAACAGCAGGGAAAACTGCCTTATAAAACCACTGGATATTGTGAGAACTCACTTATTATTATGAGGGCAGCATGAGGGAAACTGCCCCAATGATCCAATCACCTTGCTCTTTGTCCCTCCCTTGACATGTGGGGATTATGGGGATTACAATTTGAGATGAGATTTGGGTAGGAACACATGATTATGTTTTGAAATGTGAGAATGTGAGAATTGGGAGAGGCCATGGGTGGGATGATATGGTTTTGAAATCCTCACATTTCAATCATGCCTTCCCAGCAGTCTCTCAAAGTCTTAACAATGTAGACTTTTGGCATTAACCCAAAAGTCTACATTCCAAAGTCTAATCTGAAACAAGGCAAGTCCTTTCCACCTGTGAGCCAGTAAAATAAAAAACAAGTTAGTTCCTTCCAAGATACAATGGTATTACAGGCATTGGATAAATACACCTGTTCCAAGTGGGAGAAATTTTCCAAACTTATATGCTCTCCTTCCTTTTCAAACATAAGTTCCAATTTCGGATCAAAACAAAAAGGCTACAGGCTCCATGCAAGTCCAAAATCCAGTGGGGCAGTCATTATATCCTAAAGCTCTAAAATAATCTCCTTTGGCTCCATGTCTCACATCCAGGTCATGCTGATGCAAGGGGTGGGCTCCCACAGTCTGGGGAAGCTCTGCCCCAGTGGCTTTGCAGGGTATAGCCTTTCTCCTGGCTGCTTTCACAGGCTGGCATGGAGCATCTATGGCTTTTCCAGGTGGACAGTGCAAGCTGTCAGTGGATCTACCATTCTGGGGTCTGGAGGATGGTGGTCCTCTTCTCACAGCTCTACTAGACAGTGCCCCAGTGGAGATTTTGTTTGGGGGCTCTGACCCCACATTTCCCTTCCACACTGTCCTAACAGAGGGAGGATTCACCCCTGCAGCGAACTTCTGCCTGGACATCCAGACATCTCCATACATCCTGTCAAATCTAGGCAGAAGTTCCCAAACCTCAATTCTTGACTTCTGTGCATACACAGGCCCAATACCACATATAAGCCATGAAGGTTTGGGGCTTATACCCTCTGAAGAAATGGGCTGAACTATATGTTGGCTTCTTTTAGCCATGGCTAGGACCAAGGGCACAAAGTCTTGAGACAGCACGAAGCAGCAAGTCCCTGGGCACAGCCCACAAAACCACTTTTTCCTTCAAGGCCTCTGGGCTTATGATGTGAGGGGCCGCTGTGAAGACCTCTGACATGCCCTGGAGACATTTTCCTCATTTTCTTGGCTATTAACATTCAGCTCCTCATTACTTATGCAAATGTCTGCAGCCAGCTTAAATTTTTCCCTAGGAAATGAGTTTTTCTTTACATCGCATAATCAGGCTGTAAATTTTCCAAAATTATATGCTCTCCTTCCTTTTTAAACGTAAGTTCCAATTTCAGATCATCTCTCTCAAGTTCAGAGTTCCACAGATCTCTAGGGCAGGGGCAAAATGCCGCCAGTCTCTTTGCTAAAACATAGCAAGAGTGACCTTTGTTCCAGTTCCCAATACGTTCCTCATCTCCATCTGAGACCACCTCAGACTGGATTTCATTGTCCATATAATTATCAGCATTGTGACCAAAACCATTCAGCAAGTCTCTAGGAATTTCCAAACTATCCCACACCTCCCTATCTTCTTCTGAGCTTTCCAAATTTTTCCAGCCTCTGCCTGTTGTTACCCAGTTCCAAAGTCACTTCCAGTTCTCAGGTATCTTATAGCAATGCCCCAGTACCTTGGTACCAATTTACTGTATTAGTCCATTTTCACACTGCTATAAAGAAATACCTGAGACCAGGTAATTTATACAAAGAGGTTTAATTGACTCACAGTTCCACACGGCTGGGGAGGCCTCAGAAAACTTACAATCATGGCAGAAGGTGAAGGGGAAGCAAGGACCTTCTTCATATGGTGGCAGGAGAGAGATGCGTGAGTGTGGGAAAGGCCAGATGCTTATAAAACCACCAGATCTCATGAGAACTCACTCACTATCATGAGAACCGCATGAGGGAAATCGCCCTCATGACCCATTCACCTCCCACCTTGTCCCTCCCTCGCCATGTGGGGATTATGGGCATTATAATTTGAGATGAGATGAGATTTGAGTGAGGCACAAATCTACCATATTAATATCATAAATATACAAATATAAATTTATATGTTACTTCATAAGAGAAAACTGCAAAGTTCTTACAGTTACCCACAAATCCACTAGGTATGCCTTAGCTCATGCAACTAATTAAACTTGGGACTGAATAGTGTGTGAAGTAATCACATTTACAAGATGTGTATAAAGGTTAGTTCTATAGCTCAGATGTGGACTCTTTCTCTTACTGGACCAACTGTTTTTCACATGATATAGTTTACCAAGTGAAAAAGCTCTGTGATTCAATTTTGATTTAATATCTGACCATGTGTCATGTATACTTCAAAATAAAGTTGCACTTTGCTATCATTCTCCACAAATGATACATTCTTCTCCGAATTATACAACTACGGTATAATGTTAAAGATCCATTTCTTGCAAAAGAACATCATGTAATACCAGGTACATGTGTATGAGAAGTAGCTAAAAGAATCATTATCAAATAAGAATAAATTTTCTATATCTTTGTTGAAGTCTTTATTTTTTTCTTTGAATTCAAAAGATGATATGCTAACACATAGGCATTCAAATACACATAAATCGCACACACACACACACACACACACTCACTACCTTTACATAAACAAAATTGTAACTTGAGTTTTCAATTCCAATATTAAAGAGGTATCTGGTGTTGTTGTTGTTGTTGTTGTTGTTTAATCTCGGAAAACAAACTGTGGAGATGTATTGGTTTGCCAAAAACATCTGTATGGTTTAAGAAAGGAAATAGGTAGGAAATGTGGACCTGGGAATGAGTGTCTGACATTTGCAGATTATGCAAAGACCCACAACATGCATTTTAAAGGAAATTTACCTGAGTGGGATGAGAGGAGGGAAAGTAAAAAGTTAATGGCAGCTTTTTGGCAAAACAAGAAATCTTGAAGAATTTTCTTTGCTTCCTTTTTTGCCTTTAGTGAAAACCAAGGGCAATTAAGGAAGACGTGTAAAGTCAGCATTTAAACTGTGAAATCAATGTTCTGTGCTCTAAAACTGGCTTCACTTTTTCTCGTATACAAGATATTTGGTAACATCTATTAGCTTCACTTTCTTCCTTCACATGACCTGTAAAATGGTGCTTAAAAAGAGATGCTACATCACGAGGTGGCTGTGATGATTGTGAGTGATCACACATATGAAGCATATCACGGAGTTGATACATAGTAAGGACTTGAACTTTGTTATTTATGATTATTTTGCTATCAATATCAGTTCTGACTCGATAGGTCCAAAAAGTGAAGGAAAAAAAAAAGGAAAAGAAAGTATACTACCAAACATGGGGGAGCCATACTACTCATAACAAATGTAACCTAGTTTTCATGTCATTTTCTATAACATACATTTATTTCTCTAATCTGAGTGAATCTTCATACACTTTCCTTTATTAGAAGGTCTCCTCCCTCATCACATTGCTAAATCATAGGTCAAATTAGAATTATCTGTGAAGCTCAGTTTAGCCTCTAACTTGTAGAACTTCATCCAGTTTCCCCAGATAAAAACATAATGCCAAATTAGTGATTTTACCAGTGATAGTAATAAGCATAGGAACCGATAAATTTTACTAAGCACATACTATTTGCTGGGCATTTTTGTAAGCAATTTATATACATTTTCTCCTTCAATCTTCACAGCAACATTATTTTACAGCATGAATGCAGAAACTGAGGCACAGAGAGGTAAACAAATTTGCTAAAGGCAGCATAGCTAAATTCTCTTTCTAAATTTCCACATTATTTTATATATACTCTCTTAATGAGCTTTTTCTTCCTCCTGACTTTTCTTTTTTATTGTTGCAAATACGTTTGAGCTACTCAATTTGAGGTACTTAATTAAAAGTTGTTTTTGCAATTCTTGATTAGTTTGAATTTCTATGCCTAATAAATGTGAATCAAAGACATTTATTCATTTTGAATCATTTGCTGTAGAAGAGACTAATCAGATACATACAGAACCTTGCCCAAACTGCAAAGCAAACATGAGTATGATCAGTCCCTGATGGATTAAAATAATTGGTGACTTTGTTATCTGCCTAGTAAAGTTGACCTATATGTGGAAAAACAAGAAGTTATCCAGAGGCTAATTATAGACTTTTTCATATACAATGTCAAGTGCTTAAGTTTTAAAACACCGAGTATTTCAAAAGACACACTCAATTTTTTAAGGAAATCAACTGACAAATTGACAACAGAAATAAATCCAAAATTGACTGAGACACATTGAAGTTCCTAAAGAAGGGTTTTAGGCCGGGCGCTGTGGCTCACGCCTGTAATCCCAGCACTTTGGGAGGCCGAGGCGGGCGGATCACGAGGTCAGGAGATCGAGACCATCCTGGCTAACACGGTGAAACCCCGTCTCTACTAAAAATAGAAAAAATTAGCCGGGCGTGGTAGTGGGCGCCTGTAGTCCCAGCTACTCGGGAGGCTGAGGCAGGAGAATGGCGTGAACCCGGGAGGTGGAGCTTACAGTGAGCCGAGATCGCGCCACTGCACTCCAGCCTGGGCGACAAAGCAAGACTCCGTCTCAAAAAAAAAAAAAAAAAAAAAAAGAAGGGTTTTAAAACAGTTATGATAAGTTTTATGAGATGATAGAGGAGAAGATGGAGAAAATTATAGACAAAACAGAGAATTTCACCAAATGATTAGAATTCACTAAGAACATTCAGCTGAATATTTTAAACTGAAAAATAAAAATAATTTAGATTAGGAACCTCAAAATAAATAGCAGAATATTAGACACAACAGAGAAGAGAATTAGCAAACTTGAAGACAAAAGAAAATATACAGTCTGAGAACAGAATTTAGAAAAGGGGAGAAAAATACACACACACAAAATAAAAGAGACACATAAAGCAAAGAACAAATTGAAATGATTTATTGTACATGTGATTGGAGTCCTCGAAAGAGAGGTGAAAAAAATGGAGTAGAAGCAAAATATGAAGGCATAATTGCCAAGAATTGTCTAAAGCAAATAAAAAGAATTACCAAGAAGTCCTATAAATCCCAAATAAAACAAAGCCACACTAGGCCATGTCATAGAAAAAGGTTCACCACAAAAGACACAAGAAAGATAAGAGCAGCTAAACAAAAATGAAAGAATGTATTTCAAAGGAACAACAATAAGAATAATAGCTTCAAGTTTTCACTGAAGCATAAAGAGAGAAAACCTTTCACACTTCACTTTATGGATCCAGCATGACCTACAAACCAAAACCTAACCAGGATATCACAAGAAAGAAAAATTACAAACAAAACTTCTATGCACCTAAATGCAAAAATGATAAACAGATTATTGGAAAACCCGATCTGATATTGTATAAATGGAACACAACATTATGATAATTGTGGTTTATTTCCTAAAATGAAAGGTTGGTTCAACATGAGAAAATCTATTAATATGTTTACCACATAATGAGGAAAAATGAGAAAAACTAAGAATGCTCATATTAAAAGATACAGTAAACATTGACAGGAATCATGAATGCCTTAATATGGGCAGAGATTCCTGCATATATAGATAGTATAGATTTGCACATGTGAGTTAGTAGACATGCCTACTGTATCTCTTGCTCTGTCAGCTAGGAGGGCATAGAAGCAATGACACCACAGTAGCAATAAGCATGTCTAGCACCTAGATCTTATTTTCCAATACAATTCTCCAATAAAAGGAAGCAGGCTCTTGGGAGATATGGATGATTCTAAGACTGGGAATAAAATATGGAAAATAAGCCTGAATGGTGTTTTAGTGTCTAAGAGTAAGAAAGCATTCAGGAAAAAGTAAGAAAGGGTTCAGAAAATACATCAGTGGGAATATGTCAGAGATAGATGCCAACTCTACTTCAATTGTCAAAGCTGAAACAATCTGAGTAACAAAATAAATAATGTAATGTTGAATATACCCATAGCATGAAAGAACTTTCTCCTTTCTTTCATACAAATGTAAATAAATGATCAAATACATAAATAGGAGAGAATAGATAATTTTCTCATACAGAAGAATGTTAAAAGATTTATGTAGATATTGCTCCTTTAATAGATGAAACAAAACTTGCCACTCTAAGTGTGGACTACACGCAGTGACTTTCTTGCAAGTGTTCCGTATGAAAATGTGGGAAAAGAAAAACTTTTGTAGTAGAAAATTCTGACAAACATTACCTCAGCCAGGTAGTCAAAGTCAACATCAACAGTGATAAGTCATGTACCATTGACATGATATGCTGAGAATGGCACTTCACTTCCACGGTTTTCCTCTTTTTGGAAGAAACTTCTGGATTGTTGCTAATGTTCTATTTCTTAATCTGAATACTGATTATGTATGGATGTTCACTTTGTGAAAATTTAGTGAGCTGTACAGTAATTATTTGTAAACTTTTCTGCACATATGTTATATTTAGTATTAATTTCTAAAATGTAGTTGTCCAAATTAATGTACAAATGTTTTATTCTTTCTAACAATAGCTGCCTATAACTAGCAAATACTAGAAGCCTGATACCAAGTACTTTGCCTTGTATCAAGGACAAATTGGTAGAAAGAGCTTAGAAATGATTTTGTCAAAAACCAAATACTTATTGAACATATTAAGCCTATGTATTGATTGAAATTATCTATGGAATTTCTTTTTTTAAAACGTGAGTTCCCATGGGTTTTGTTTCTTTGTTTGTTACCAATCACTTAATTTTCCTACAAAGTGCAACATAAAATAGAAATATGCCAGTAAGAGTTAGTTATTTCTTCATTGAAAATATGTTAATTTACAGAAAACATTTTTTTGATCTTGTATTAGCTATCCATTGTTGTATAGTAAATTATTATAAACTCAGAGACTTTAAAACCAACATACACATTTATTATCTCTCAGTTTCTGTGGCTCAGGAATTAGGGCTCAGCTTACCTGAGTTATCTGACTCAGAATCACTCCCAAAGCTACAATCATTATATGAACTAAGGCTGCATTTCAAAGCTAGACTATGGAAAGATTTGCTTTCAAGAGTACAAGGTTACTGGCAGAATTCGGTTCTTTTAGGGCCCTTAGACTGAGGGCGCTGTTTCCTAGCTGCCTGTTGGCTGGAGATTGCCTTCAGTTTCTTAGCCTCTGGGTCTCCCAAAATGGCAACTTGGCTCTTCAAAGACAGCAATTGAGAGATTCTGCTACCAAGAAGGAAGTTATGTGAATTTTATGTGACCTATTCAGAGAAGTGACGTTTCGTAGCCTTTGCTGTATTCCATTATTTTAAAGCAAGTCACAGTGAATGAGAGAGGATTACACAAGGGCATGTATACCAGGAGGTTGAGACAATGTTAAGGTTTGTTTACCACAGAACAAAAGAGAAGAAGAAATAGAAAGAAGAAAAAAGGAAGAAGAAAGAAGAGGAAGAAGGAGGAGGAGGAGGAGGAAGAGGAGGAGGAGGAAGTTAAAATCAATAATGGAAGATGAGCAAATGCCAAAAATATTGCTGATAAATTTCTGTGCAAAGCTAAATTTCTTTATCTTACTTTATCTACCATTGTGAAGGTATGACCTCAATATATTTTCATGGAACAAGGTATTTAATTGTTTAGACCCTGGGCATACAGATTAGTTATCTCTGGCTTCAATTTACCACATCTACCTTTACCTTGTATTATACAGACATAGCCAAAGGGTAAACATTAAGAGCAACTCAGATTACAGAGAGTTGTCAGCTAGACCAGTTGTTTCATTCCGCTCTAGAAGCACAAGCATAAACAGTTTCTGTATAGACATTCATGATTTTTGAGCTCAGCAGTCAGTTAAAATATCAACCAGATGTCAAAATACATCACCAAACAATATATTTTTATCCTACATCTTCTAGTTCCATAAGGACGAATCATTCAAAGCAGAAAATATACATTTTAACACTAAATATTGAAGCTAATTGTTAAATTGAGGTAAGAAATATGTTAAGATAACATAAAAACAATGTTTTTGTTATCAATAATCTTACCTACTTTATTATTTGAGATCTTTGGAGTGTTTCCAACCTTGATTTGTGTACCTGCTGTTGTTTTCAAGAATTACTGAACTCTAATAATTTTCACTAGAGAGAGCTTCTTGGGGCCTGCTTTTCCTTTTAGGAATATCGTCTTTTCTGCATATTCCCACGCTATAATTTGTGAGCCAAGCTTTAATATGCTACATGTTTCAAATATATTATAATTTTATATGGAGACGGACAAAGAGAACAAAATAATTAACACACAACTTATTACCCATTTGTTTTAATAGTTTCACTCATGACTGGAGGCACACATGATGGTTAAAATATCTGTTGATGCATAGTAGGCTTTTGCAATTTTGCTTAAGTATCACTGTCCTCGATTCAAATGCTTTTCTCTTTTTAATGTATTTTTAAGATGTCCATTCTGTAAAATGCTGTAATTTTCATAGTAAAATATCATGTCCACCTCCAGCTTAATAAATTGTTAAAAGATATGATTCTATTCTTAATTGGCAAACTGGAATAGATAATAATTCCGGCTATTTGATACAGACTCTAAATTCAAACTCTGGATTGCTTAACAAGTTTAGGTCAGGGAGTACATTCTAATAAAAGGATTATCTGAAATGGGATGCACTCCCTGTTTCTCTGCAGGTAGTTTAAAATCTATTCTTGTCTGATATAAGACCATGATAACTGTGTTTTTTAGGAGATTGTTTAGCTAGTGTGTTTATTTGGCTTTAAGGAAAGATTTATTGTATTAACAAAGAGATACTGTGAAGGTTGTTATGGCAAATAGCCCTTCAACTCTGTCTTCTGTATATGTGGTAAGCATGTCATTCACAATACATTCCATAGCATCCTATAAGACATTAGAGAAAAGGTTTTTTCAGATATTAATAAAAGGATAGTTTTGCTTCTTGTGAGCAAATGTTTTTATTTTATGGACACTGGATCCTGTAATTAATCATGTTTTCTACTTTTCCTTCTGGGAAATATAGCATACAAAGGTAACACATATTAGTAAGTTACATGACTCTCTGACCTAGGCCCTGTATATAAAATCTAATACTATTTTCATGGGCTTTTTCTGTTCTCACTGGTTGGTCACCGGTTTTTCTATTTTCCATTGTTCCTCTTTCCCCATCTGCCTCTGAGTGTGTATATTTAAATCCCAAGTTCTTTAAGAGGGATGGCTGGGTGCTGTGGCTCACACCTGTAATCCCAGCACTTTGAGGGGCTGAGGCGGGCGGATCATGATGTCAAGAGATGGAGACCATCCTGTCCAACATGGTGAAACCCCGCCTCTACTAAAAATACAAAAATTAGCTGGGTGTGGTGGTGCGTACCTGTAGTCCCAGCTACTCGGGACACTGAGACAGCAGAATCACTTGAACCCAGGAGGAGGAGGTTGCAGTGAGCCAAGATCGTGCCACTGCGCTCCAGCCTGGTGACAGAGCTAGATTTTGTCTTTAAAAAATAAAAATAAAAATAAAAAGATGGAAAGTGAATATATAGATGCACACACACATATACAAATACATATGCATATACATTTATATGTGAAGTTAATATATGTACAGTGAATATGTATGCATAATGGAAGTGCAATTGTATATATGTGCATACAAATATATGTATACATATATTTATAGTGTAATTGTATATATGTGCATACCAATATATGTGTACATTATATTTATACATATGTAAATATATGTATACAAACATATGTGTATATATGTATTTTGCATGTATGTGTATGTAACCAAAATCTTTTTACATTACACTTCTGAGCAGCATGGTTAAAGATGTATTTGCTGACATTTTGAATTTTATGAATATAGAAAATTAGGAGTAATGACAATTATTAGAGTGATTCAACCTTACTGCTGCCATCACTAAAATAAATTTAAAAGTTTTCCACATTACTTGTGAATATCTCCAAATGAAAAGACTAATCTGTGCTTAAGATATAGTTTAATTACCTTTTAACTCACCTCCTATGTAACTTTTCAGACATCAAATATATTACATAATAAATTGTTTACATATCAGTTGCCCTGGTCACCTTATTTTTGAGATCTAAAAATGTACAATATCTATATTTTTATTTAAGTTCCTAACATAATGCTTGATTTAATGAAATAAAGAAAGATGAAAAATGAATAAAGGATTGTTACTGACATTACATAAACCTGGATAGAGTTATAGTGGTCATTTTTTCTAGTGGCTAAATTGCAATTAATTACAAAACCTAATTAAATATGTGTTTGTTGGTCATATACAGCACTGTTCTCCTCACAAACAAAACTTTATAAACTTAACTTTTGTAAAACTAAATGGAAATATAAACTGGTTAATATTATCAAAATGTCCAGAAACAGAACATAAAGCATAAAACTAATAAACAGTCTGATTGAACCTAAACTTAAAGGAAGAGTATTCAGTTTTGGATATAAGTGTATGAATTTCATATCGAGACCATGCTGTATATAGATTGAAGAATCTATATTTTATTTTAATATATCTAATATCTATGTGGACTTTTTGTATGAGAAGCAGTGGGAGCTGTTATTATGTATTGGCTTTTTAAAAATAAAAGCAAGCCTTTTTGCAACTATTTTTCATCAGAGAAATTATGTTAATTTTACATTTTAAATAGAATTAAGCACCATTTGGAGATATACTACAGTTTCTAAACTCTCTTTCTATGTGTGTGTGTGTGTGTGTATATATATATGTATATATACACAAAATGAATTTTAGTAAGAAGAGCAAGGTCAGACTGTAGACTGATCTATGGAAACAGACGGGTTTTCTTTTCTTACGCTAAGGCTAAGATCCTATTGAAGACAAAAATAAATGATTTGCCGGTGAATGAGGAAATCTCAAAGAGAGAATACTGTAAGCTAGCTGACTCATGATTAAATTATTGTGGCTATTTGATGACCTGCTGATTTGCCATGTCAAACTTCACAAATTCCAAATGACTTTCTTCTTTTCACATTCAAATATTTCTCTCCAAATAAAGGAGACTTCCACAGGGGGGTGATGGGATTAAAATTAAAAAGAGAATATCAATTTGTTGTGTTGTTGGATCAGAGAAAACAATTATTTTTCACATATCTACATATAAAAATCCTGATACCTAATCTCATTAAAACTCTCTTAGTTTCAAAGGCATCAAGTTGTGCACTAAAGATAAAGATAAATTTCTAGAATTCTTACTGTGTTTTTTTGAGACAAATTTTAAAATAAATATAAATGCATAGTTGGCTTATTGTTTTGAGAATCGCAAGTCAACTGAGGTTCCAGCACCAGAACAGCTAGCAACCTTGCCCCAAAGGGAAATGAAGGGGAGTTGGGCTAGTGTATTTATAGGGTGCCTTTCATGTAATACTTCTTTACCTGGCAGATGGTGTAATGCCTAGTTGTTTCACCCATGACCGGGGATCCCTCACGTGGGAAACTTGTTTAATACTGGCAGATGCCCTGGTGGCTCTTGTCTAATTCATGTCTAATGTATGCTTCCCTGACCATTACCCCGGTGCTGGCATCCCAAAATTGTGACTCCCATGCTACCCCACTCCACCCTCCTTATTCCAGAAAACCAGGCCTGGGGCAACCCCTAGTTTTTCGGAAGGAAGGAGCAAATTTACTACACTACCACAATAAAAAAAAAAAAAAAAAAAAAAAAAAAGGAACCTCAAAGGTTTTTACTTACTGATCCTGGGCAAAGAAGGCATAATGAGTCAGAAGAGTCGAAACACTCCTTCATCCTGGGTTCACTGGAGGCAGGAATCAAGAGTAAGGCAGAGATAGTGAGCACATGACTACCAGTAGTATATTTAAGGGAATATGGTGTATGTCACTCTAAGCTCACAGGCAATTGCCTGAATAGTCCATTTAAAAGAAACAGTGGGCAAGTGGGGAGCCCAGTCTGCATGACAAAGAGATGCCTGTAAATTCCTATCTCTGGCTACCGGCTTGAGCCAGTTGGATGGATATGGTGTAGAACTAGAAACTGAATCAAGGTTGACTGAGCCCTGCTTCTGGTATGAGAAAGTTAAACTTGTATTCAAAATGGATGCCAAAGCAACATAAAATTATGAGAATTCACTGCAGTTATTACGTTTTCTTTATTACTCACATAGAAAATATTACATTACACATTTATTCTATTATAATATAATAAAAACCCTATCAAAGATTATGATGTACATATTAAAAATTAAAATTTTAGAAAGGCTAATAGAGAATCATGCACTTAGCTAACACAATAAAATTAACGGTTCTGCTTTCCACATTAATGGTGTAAAAGAAAAATTTGTTAGAAACAATGACCCTACACTCAGTGTTTTGAATATTGTTATCTGAGGGCACTCTAAAGATCTCCAGGAATATGTTTTAATAAGATTTCAGAAATAGCTTCTCTGTTCTTCTGGATGGTTGAATTTGTTAGTAGTTTTTCTCATCCATGTCTCCCATTCTAAACCTAGTCTTACAGGAACTGGAATCATATTCCTTTAAAAACAAATGTTGGTTTTGCTTCCTTATAAATTTTAAGATAAAAACTTAATAATTGCCTTATATAGGTTTTGTCCTAAAATGTTAAACTTTTGACATGTTAAATTACTAAAGGTCAGAATGATTATTTGTTCATGATAGGGCATGCACCACTCTTTTATCATCTGTGACAAGAAGGATTATTTTGGTTTTGTTCTTCCATATCTTTCTCAGAACACAGAAGCTAATTTCAAAATTATAAGAGAAAAACTGTCATTTTGCTCATTCCCCTGAATAATACAGATAAGTTTTCAAACACACATTCATGATCATCAGTATATCTACAGGCAGTTCATGATAATATTATAAAAGCAAAGAAATAATTAAGTAGGCTTTATCCACCAATTTGTATCCAACTAATAGCAGCTGCATTGTACTATCTAAAATGTATAATTATTTAGTCATTGACAGAATCTGTTAACTTGTGGTATGATGATTTATCCCAATTTAATATTCAATCTGTATTCTCACAGGTGGTAATGGTAATTAAAAATAATGTTGACCACACAAAAAGTGCCTGATCTGTTCTGGTGTGAGAGTCCAACAAAAACAGAATTAGAATCTTTATTTGAATTCTAATTTTTTATTTTTTATTCTATTCTAATTTGCATGGCAAAGAGATGCCTGTAAATTCCTATCTCTGAGTTAGATAAATGGGTAGAAGACTTTAGCTATACACTGTTTGGAATGAGTCAGAAAAAAATTCTATTTGAGGATTCTGACTTAGAAGTAAAAAGGCAACTTGGTCAAGGACCAAACTGCAGTGTTTCCCAGAGAGTAATGGGTTTGAAATTGCCAAGAATAATTACAGTCTGCTTGAGAATGCAGAGAATGAAAACAACAAAAAACCCTCCCTAACTGAAAATGGTGAGTTCAGGCATTATAATTATAGCTACCATACATTTGACCTATGTCTTAAATATTCTTGACAAGTTTAAGGTGAAATTTAATTAGTAGAACTTCCAAAGTTGTTTTCTGTTTTAGAAAAGAAAGGTAACACTTGAACTTTTAATTACTCACTGTCAGAAAAATAGAGTGAGTTGGCAGTTAATTTTGTCAACAATAAATCTGTCCAGTCAATTTTTTTATATCTTCATATACATTATTTTAAAAAATTCTTGACACATCTAAGATATGATTAGAATCTCAAAAGTTTTTCCAACTATTTTAATATTTAATTCACTAAAACAGCCTGTGAAGAAGGCACAAAGTTAAGCAACAGAGTAAAAATGAGTTGGCCTTGCATTCATTTCAAATGCCCAAGGACTTTTTTTTGAAATGTATCATAGAACTGAACAGAAAAAAAACAAAGATTGAATATTCTTGATGATATGAGATTACTTATGTACATGACATTTTATGGAAATATTAAACAGATTTTCTCCTTTTCATTTATTTTCTATATGCCTCTGAAAGCTTTTTAAACTTTATATATACTAGGATTATCTGCAGTATGTGTTTAAAAATCCAGATCCCCATGTTCTCAATGCTAGAGGCTTATTTAGTGGGTCTGGAAACCTTCATTTTTAATAGGCACCTCAGAGGATTCCTCTGCTGAAGTGAAATTATATACTACATTTGCAAAACACTAATCTAGCAAATGTGAATGAATACCAGTACTGGTTTTATGTTTATAACCTCACCGACTGTCAAACAGAGTAGTTTGAAAAGCTTGAAAGAGTTACCCTAAAAGGAGCTTAGAAGAACTAGAAGGGGGAGAAACAAAATAATTTCCTTAACAATGGTGATAAAGGTAAATCCATTATAGTTTGCATGGATGGAGAAAATGATTTTATGGTTGGAGCTGCACACTTATAAATACAGCCTGGCTCAAGCATCTATCTTTGGGAGTAAAGAATATTACTTTAATGTTTCTTTCTCAACTGTTCAGTACCACTTCAATAGAGTCCTAATTGAGACAGAGGATCAAAGTTGATTCTTTCTGTAGTCACAAAGATTATGTAGTCAGCCTGCCAAAAATCATTTATTTATCATGATAGATTCTGCATGGAGTATGCCAAATATCAAAATAAATTAAATAAGTAAGCTAAAATATTATTATTCCTTTTTGATTTGAAGTAAAATAATATGTATTTTCAGTTTACAATTATTGTATGTTATTGACACAATATTTAGAGTTAAAAAAGCATAAAAAAAATCTTTAAATGTCCCACGTACCTATGATAAGCATTATTTATATTGGGTGGTTGCATACGTCATCAAAATGTTTCTGAGGGGAGAAATCTGTCATTCTTAAATCAGTTCTAAGTAGGAATAAAGTACCCATAGCCCCTAAAATTCAGATTTCTTGAAGAATTTACCTTAGATAACCTGTATAAAAATAAAATTTTTAAAAGAAGAAAGCTAGAAGGACTGAGTTCTGCCTCCTGAGTAAGAATACTCTCAGAGAAAGCACGTGAAAGAATAAAATAACTGTTGAACAAGATCCAAAACAAATATTTTGGAAAAAGCTATAACCTTGTTTGATGGAGGATCTTCCAAGTGAAATTCTGTGTGTTATGTGTTTAGTTCCCTCCTGATAGTTTCGTAAAACTTCATAAATATTCAATCTTCAACAATACAGGTGACAAAATATGCTGCATATAATGAATATCATAAACACCAAGTTACACAATCAACCCAGGCAGTTATTTCCAGCCTTAGCAAATGCATACTCTCCTCCTAAACCCTGGCTTTCTGAAGGCATACAGACAATTTATCTTGAATGGAAATTGCAAAGAAAATATTTTCCGTGTCTGGCTTAATGGGTGTAGTGCTACCTTTTACTCTCTGTCTAGTTTGGGCTAGCCCTGTGGCCACCTATCCATTTGAATACTGGTCAGCAAGGATAATCATTTGTTTACAATTTTGAGCCATATTGTGCAAGTCTGATATAAAGTTGTCATCTTTTTATCTTCCCAAATTGCAGGAAGAGCAGAAGTAGGGAGGAGCCCTTCTGCGGGTCAGTGGTAACTTAGAAATATGACTCCTTTTAGAATGCAATAATGAACAAGGAAGAAGTACCTGAAGGAGCGAAACACAATTATGATTCAAGAAAATTGAAAGTTATTTCTTGTAACGAAAAGATGAATCTTAACCTGTAAGATGTAGACTTGGTGGGAAAACTAGCCAAAAATCAAACAGTTGCTTTGTGTATAGTTTATCTTGTTACCCAAAGTTTACAAGTTGGGCAGGTGTTCCTATGCTGAGGTAAGCATTCCTAGAATGAATGAGTGCATCTGTCATGATGAAACTATGTACACACTATTCTAAAACAAGAAGAATGTGGAATTAATAGAAGAAACAATAGAGACAGAGATCAAACCCTTTTTCAAATATTTTGTGATAAACTTTGTAATTTTCTTCCTCTTTATTAGCAACCTATAGAATTTGCTGTTTTCATTTTTTAAAACAATTTTTAATTGACAGATAATAGTTGTACATACTTATTAGGTATAGTGTGATATTTTGGTTCATGTATACAATATGTAATGATCAAATTAGGGTAATGATCAAATCATATCCATTACCTCAAATCTTTATCATTTATTTGTGTTGGGGACATTTAAAGCCTTCTCTTCTAGCTATTTAAAAATATACAATAAAATATTTAACTATAGCCATAAAACAGTGCTATAGAACACTAGAATTTATTCTTCCTATGTAACTATAATTTTGTGTCATTTAAGATCTGCCTCCACTTTCTAGCTTTTACAAGCTATCATTCTATTCTCTACTTCTATGAGATTGACTTATCTTTCTGTGCCCGACTTATTTCACTTAATATAATATCCTCTAGGCTTACCCATGTTGCTGCAAATGACAGGTTGCCATTCTTTTCAATGGATGAATAATATTTTATATTGAATATATACATAATTTTCTTTATCCATTATCTATTAATGGACACTTAGGTTGATTCCACGTATTGACTATTGTGAATACTGCTGCAATTAACAAGGGGGTGCTGATATCTCTTCAATATACTGATTTCCTTTTCTTTGGATACATACCCAGTAGTATGATTACTGGATCATATGGTAGTTCTGTTGGTACTTTCTTCAGGACAGCACCCCCCCTACTGTTTTCCATAATAACAGTGCTAATTTACATCCCCACCAACACTGTAAAAGAGATCCCTTTTCACCACATTCTCTCCATCACTTATTACATTTTGTCTTTTAGATAAGAGCTATTCTTGCTGGGATAAAATGCTATCTCATTGCATTTCACTAATGACTAGGGATGTTGAGTATTTAAAAACAAATTTGTTTGACAATTTGTATGTTTTCTTTTAAAAAAAAGTCTATTTTTATCAACATTCACCAATTTTAAAATAATATTTATCTGTTTTTCTGTTGAATTGAGTTCCCTATATATTGTGGATATTAATCGCTGGTCAGATTACTAGTTTGACAATATCTCCTCTCATTCTATAGGTTGTCTTTACACTGTGGTGGTAGGTTTTTTTATGTGCAGAACATTATCAGTTTATAACCACAACTGTTTGTTTTTGTTTTATTGCGTCTGCTTTTGAGGTCTTATCTATGATAAAATTGTTTCCCAGACCAATTTTCTAAAATGTTTTTCCAGTTTTCTTCTAGTAGTATTAGAGTTTTGGGTCCTAAGTTTAAATCTTTAAGCCACTTTGATTTGGTTTTTGTGTATGGTGAGAGACAGGGATCTAGTTTCATTTTTCTGCATAGAAATATCCAGTTTTCCCAACACCATTCATGGAAGAGACTGCTATTTTCTCAATGTAGGTTCTTGGCTCCTCTGTGAAAAATTAGTTGGCTGTAAATACCTGGATTTATATATGGTTTCTCTATTCTGTTCCATTAGTCTATGTATCAGTTTTAAGGTGAGTACCACGCTGTTTTCGTCACTACAGCTTTGTAGTATATTTTGAAATCTGGTAGTGTGATGCCTCCAGCCTCATTTTTGTTTGGGATTGCTTTGGCTATTCAGAGTCATTTTTGGTTCCATACAAATTTCATAATGTTTTTTCTATTTCTATCGAGAATGTCGTTGATATTTTGACTGAGAATGCATTGAATCTATAGATCTTTTTGGGAAATATGGTTGTTTTAACAGTATTAATTCTTCCAGTCCATTAACATGGGACATGTTTCCATTTTTTTATTCTGTTCAATTTTCTTCCTCAGTGTTTAATAGATTTCCTTGTAGAGATATTTCATCTCCTTAGATAAATTCATTTCTAGATTTTTCAATAGTATTGTATGTAAATGGGATTGCTTTCTTGATTTCTTTTTAGCTAGTTTATTATTGGCATATAGCAATGTTATTGATTTTTGTATGTTGATTATTTTTATCCTGCAACTTTACTAAGTTTATCAGTTTAAGAGTTTTTTAGTGGAGTCTTCAGAGTTTTCTCTATATAAGATCATATCATCTGCAAACTGAGACAACTTGCCTTCCTTGCTTTCAACTTGAATGCCATTTACTTCTTTCATTTTTCTAATTGCTCTGGCTAAAACTTCCACTACTATGTTGAATAAGAGTAGTGTGAATGAGTATCTGTGTATTATTCCAGTTTTTTTTCAGCTTTTCATCATTCAGAATAATGCTAGCTGTGGGTTTGTCATATATGGCTTATATTGCATTGAGGTACATTTCTTCTATTCTTCACTTGTTGAGAGTTTTTTTTTATCATAAGGCATTGTTAAATTTTATCAAATTATTTTCCTGCATCTATTCCTATAATTACATAAACTTATCTTTCATTCTATTAATGTGAGGTATCGCATTGATTATTTGTATATGTTGAACTATCCTTATATTCCTGGAATAAATCTCACTTAATCATGGTGTATACTCTTTTTGATGTGCTGTTGGGTTAGATATGGTAGTATTTTGTTGATGATTTTGCATCTATGTTCATCAGGGTTTTTGATCTGTTATTTTCTTTTTTGTTAGTTTCCTTACCTTGTTTTAGTATCCGGGTTATGCTGACCTCACTGAATGAGTTGGAAAGCATTATCTTCCCTTCAAGTTTTTCAAGTAGTTTGATAAAATTTTGCATTAATTTTTATTTAAATGTTTGGCAGAATCTAGCAATAAAGCTATCCAGTCTTGGGCTTTTGTTTGTTTGTTTGGGACAATTTTTATTACTGATTCAATCTCATTACTCGTTGTTAGTTTGTTCAAGTTTATCTTACCAAAATATAATTTTTCTTTTTTATCTTTTGTATTTTTTTAGTCTCTATTTTATTTACTTCTGTTCTCATTTTTATAATTTCTTCTTTTCTGCTAATTTGGGGATTGGTTTATAGTTCTTTGAGTTGTGCCCTTTGGTTGTTTATTTGAAATTATTTACATTTTTTTGTAGGCATTTATTGCTATAAACTTGCCTCTTAATACTACTTTTCTTGTATACAAAAAGTTTTGGTGTGTTGTTTTTGTTTACATTTGTTTCAACATATTTTTTTCCTTCCTTCCTTCTTAATTTCTTCATTAATCCGTTGGTTGTTCAGAAGCATGTTGTTTAATTTATATGTATTTGTATAGTTCAAAAGTTTCTCTTGTTATTCATTACCAGTTTTATTGCTTGGGGTAAGAAAATATGCTTGATCTGATTTCAGTTAAAACAAATTTAGACTTGTTTTGTGGACTAACATATAGGCAATCCTGGACCATATGCTAATGAAAAGTATGTGCACCTTCCAAATTTTGAGCTGCTGGGTGAAATGTTCTGCAACATCTATTAGGTTCATTTGGTCTATAGTACAGTTTGAATTTAATGTTTTGGGAGTGGTTTTGTGCATTTTCTGGCTAGATGATCTGTCCAATGCTAAGAGTGGAGTATTAAAGTCCCCAGCGATTATTGTATTGGAGTTGGTCTCTTCCTGTTAATTTAATGTTATTTCAAAAGACCTGTCTTCAAGTTTACAAATTCTCCCCTTTGCTTTGTCTAGTCTGTTTATGAAGCTCTCAATTGAATTTTTCATTTCATTTATTGAATTCTTCATGTCGAAGATTTGTTTAGTTCTTTTTTTAATATCTCTTTGTTGAAATTTTCACTAAGATCATGACTTTTACTTTCTAATTTTGTTGAATTTTCTATCTCTATTATCTTGTATCTTACTGAGCTTCCTTAAGATTATTATTTTGAATTTATTTTCAGCATTTTGTATATTTCCTTTTTTAGGAAGACTGTCATTGTAGAATTATTGTGTTTCTTTGGGTTTATCATGTTTCCTTGAAATGTTATGCTTCTTTTGCCTCTATGTTGATATTTGGGCATCTAGTGACACAGTGGCCTCTTCCAATCTTATGAAGTAGATTTCATAGGAAAAGATTTATTTATATAAATGGGTCCTGTGGTGTCAATTGGGTGGGTTCACTGGCTTTGGCTCTGGGTGGATGCAGTAGTATAGCCTCTGTGTAGTAAATTCATCCATAATCTATTTTAGCAATGATTGTGAGTTCCTCAGTAGCCTAGAATGCAGAAGTTTGTAGTAGCAGAGGTGCAGTTTTGCTGGGGGTTGTCTCACTGGGTTGTTCCTCATGTCAATCACACATGTACAAGCAGTCAGTAGGCTAGATTGGGGACTGGTTACTGGGATCAGCAATGTCATACTGTTTCTTTCACCAGGGGTGAAATACATGCCATATCCATACATGCTATGGCTGCTTAATCAGCTCAGGAGAAGGACCGCAAGAGTGGATCCTGGGCTGTTCCTTTGGCCAGGTGTGCAAGCCTGTGACTGCTTGTCTGGCTTGGGGGTGTGTCTGACAGAAACAGGTCTGCTGGTCTGGGTTTGCAGTAAGGGGAATTGGTATATGGGCTGCTTGGCTGGTTTACAGGCAGGTTTTCCAGGAGAAGATCCAGCTGGCTGGTTCTCTGTCAAGGGTCATGTGGTCATGGCTGCTTGGTTGGCTTAGGAGTATGTTCACTTGGGGCAGTTTGATTGGGATATGTCTCTGTCTAGGGGTGTGGGCATGTGGCTGCTCAGCTGACTCAAATGTGGGTCCCCTGGGGCCATTTTCCTAGCTGTGATTGTGGGCACATAGTGGTTCTCCTGGCTTGGAGTTGGTATCCCTACTGTGCAGGACTGGAGTCACAGCATTCCTGGGCCCAGACTCTGGGCAGTCAGAATTGTGGTATTGCAGCTACCCATTTAGGCCTGGGGAATGACAGCAGAGCTTCAAGGCTGAAAAGGCACAGTGGCTAATGGCCCCTAGAATGGGGGAACTCCAGCATTGGCTCCAGTTTTAATATGGCATTGTGATCAGCAGCCTGGGTCATGGACAGGTGAGGAGTACACACTTGTGCTCCTAATCTAGAGCAATGCAGTCATGTGAATTCCAGGCAGCTCCCCAAACTGTGCTCAGAGCTTGTAAGAACGATGGGATTTTCCCGTAGTAGGGGCTTCAGGTACCTGTGGTGTTGACGAAGGCTGTTGGAGGGTCTTCTGATTACATTTTCCTCACAAGGATAAATCCCTTCTGGCTCCAAGCTGGTCCAGGCAGGAAAAATAAGGCATCTGAGGAAGGATGCCTCACTCCCCTCTCTATGCTGTCATTGTGAGCTTTCACACTCCACAGGGACCTCGCCACTTTCTTGGTGCACTTAAATGCTCTTTCTCAAATACTCCAGTCCAATTTATTATTCATTGCTTTGGTCCTTTTTCATGAAAGGGATGAGTCTAGGTGTGCCTAGTCAGTTATCTTGCTTACATTACACTACACTCTCCAGAACCTACAATTTTCATTTGAAGAGAGAAAATGATTTATCTTTTAAAATTGTTGTGTTATCAAATGTATACAAATGCAAACTGAGAATTGCATTTGCCACTGACTCTTTCAAGCAGATTTATTTTAACAGCAGTAACCAGTGGATCCAATGCTTTTCAAAGTCACTTTTTAAAATTACAAGGATACATCTTAATATTTCTATCATTTCTTTAAATCACAAAGCTTTCTGTATTTATATTTGGAATATTTTGCAAAAGGAAGGAATCCACGTAGTCAGAAATCAGAAAACTTGGATAAACCGTAGCTTCACAATTTATCCATTGTATGCTATAAGACAACATAAACATTGTGAAGGGCAGTTTTTCCCTCATTTGTAAAGGGGAAATATTAGTATCTGTTCTGCATTTATTGCCATTTTTCTGTGAATATTATTTGTCATAATTTAGGTAAAGCCATGTGAAATTTTAAGTCTTGTACAAATATTATCTAAGAAGTTAATTATGGTGGTGGGCAACCAAAGAGAGATCACTTTAAATTTTAATATCAAGTCAATGTGTTCTGATTGCATTTCTCAGTGGCATCATCTAACTAGAAAATAGATATATTGCATTAGAAGATTTTAGACAGATTTATTTAGTATCCCAAAGTTTAAAATGAACTTTACAAGTTCTTATTTCAGTAACTTTATTAGTCTGTTCTCATGCTGCTATGAAGAAATACCTGAGACTGGGTAATTCATAAAGAAAATTCATAAAGAAAACAAGATAATTTGAATCTACATATCCACATTAATGTCAAAATTTATTAAATTCATTTATTAAGGTTTTTATTTTTAGGGTTTTTTTGAAATACATTTAACATTTTCTTAGATCCAAGTACTACTTTTTACCATATTAACAATAAATAATGAGTATTTTTCTGAGTGATCTCAAGTTTGAAACACATTATTACATCTTCAGATTTAAATGTGGTAAAGAGTTAGGTCAAGAATAACCAGACTGGATGATGGTGCAAACCAATCTTTGCTGGCAATATACCACACTACTTGAGAAAATAGCTATCAAAATGCCCGTTTTGAATTAGTGTAGAAATTCAGACTTTACTTAAAAAGCATAAATCAGAAACATTTGGTTCAGTGTTTTTTTCATGTTCTGAGTCATGCTCTTTATTTGGTTCTTCTAAAGTTCTGTAGACAGCTCCACTAAGAAATTTATTGCAAAAAATCCATTTTCAGCATAGATTTGCAAATATTCAAATAACATATTAGAACTTCTTAAGTTTTTTTCAACCTATAGTTAGAAATCACTCAATCTTCTTTTTGCGTACAATAAAAATACTGTGTTGGGGTTTCTTAAGCATCCCTATAAAATTACCTGGTTTGGTTGTCACAAATTTGATTCATTTTGTATCTAAAGACATGTATTTAAATGTTATCTAACTGAATCAATTTAATAACAGGTTTTGGGGCCAGGCGCGGTGGCTCATGCCTGCAATCCCAGCACTTTGGGAGGTCGAGGTGGGCGGATCACGAGATCAGGAGATCGAGACCATCCTGGAGAACATGGTGAAACCCCGTCTCTACTAAAAATACAAAAAAAAAATTAGCTGGGCGTGGTGGCCGGTGCCTGTAGGCCCAGCTACTCGGGAGGCTGAGGCAGAAGAATGGCGTGAACCCGGGGGCGGAGGTTGCAGCGAGTGGAGCTCGCGCCACTGCACTCCAGCCTGGGAGACAGCGAGACTCCGTCTCAAAATAATAATAATAATAATAATAATAATAATAATAATAATAATAATAATAGGTTTTGGAAAACATTAAACACAAAGACAATACAACCCAAAAAACATCAGTAATAAACAAAAAAAATTCAATTTTTGTTTTTTCTAATTAGCTTTTTAAATTTTCAAGTTGCATACTACTCCTTCTTGGGTTTCTTCTATCATTTAGGAGAAAATTATTATTTTAAATGTCTACAATGTAGCATAATTCCAAAAACTAAATGAGATAATGTATGTGAAAGCATCTAACATAATAATCCTGGGACACTGTTGGTGTCCAAGAGAGATTCCGTTTCTTCCTCTGTTTTCCTATATTAAAAACATTAAACTAAGGCATTTTCAGTCTTCCTGCCTTAAGTTTGGTCTCTCAGCAGACACTCTTTAAAAATATTTTAACTTTTATTTTAGATTCAGGGGTACACTTGCAGGTTTGTTATGTCCTTTTAACAGTATTCAAGGTCCGCCCAATCTGGTCCTTTTCCAAAAACTTAGTATTAGGTAGTTATTCATATTAATGGTGTACTTGTTCCTAGGGCTGCCATAACATAGAATAAATAGCTTAAAACAACAGAAATGTATTGTCTTATAGTTGTAGAAGCTAGAGGTCTGAAATCAAAATGTCAGCAGAGCCATATGCCCAAAGCAACCTGTAGGGGAAAATCCTTCCTTGCCTCAGTAATTTCTGGGGGCTTGTTGGAGAGTCTTAGGATTCCTTGGCTTGCAGCACTTCTATCTCTGCATCTGTTATTACATGGTATTTTCCTTGTATGTGTCTATATTTCTCCATCTCTTGTCTTCTTGTAATAATACTAGTGCTATTGTATTAAGGGCCCACCCTAACTTCATCATAATTAATTACATCTACAATAAATCAATTTGCAAATAAAGTCACATTCTGTTGCAATGGGTGCTTCAACATACCTTTTCTTGGGGACAAATTCAACCCATAAGTGACAGGGATAGGTGGAGACACCAAAAAAGTCCTTCATATGTTACTGTAAGGACTCTCCTATGAAATGAATGATGGTAACCTCCTAAATTTTGTGTTGAAGCCTATTCCCCAGTGTGATGGTATTTGGAAGTGGGGACTTTGAGAATTATTAGCTTATGAGGATGATCCTCACGAATGAGTTTAATGTTCTTACAAGAATAGACACCAGAGCTTGTTCTCTCTGTGCCTTCTGCTATGTGAAGATACAAAGAGAAGGCAGAAATCTGCAAACCACAACGCTGGCCCACAATAAACAGCAGAACTGCCAGAACTTTGATCTTGGATTTTCCAGCCTCCAGAACTGTGAGAAATAAATGCTTATCGTCTAAGCTATCTAATGTATGGTATTTTGTTACAGCAGCCTGTGCAGGCTAAGACAGACTCCATCAGTCCTTACATATTCCACTTCAGATATGCAATGTCCCTTCATCCGTAGCCCCTCTTTCTTCTCTTTCTTGACCTCCTGGTTATCTTGGTCTTTTGATATTAGCCCTTCTGATTTTCCCAGGCATGTGATTCCAATAATCCTGTTTTTTGTTGTTGTTGTTTGTTTGTTTGTTTGTTTTTCCTCTAGGTTTCTGGCCAAGACTTGCAGAGATTTTTCTGTTAATGAAACTGAGATTTTAATGGGTTTAGATGTGTCTTCATGTGATTCTGACCCCAAAACTGGGAGGAAAGGATAAAGAGCAGCATCAATGTGGCTCTATCTGTAGAATAAATTATCTATGTGATGAAAAAAATACATTTTTTGTTAAAATTTTTGGTACAATCCAGTTGTGTTCTTATGTTCACATGAAATGAGTTTTAGTCTTTTTCTGCCTTACCAAAGCCTCTCTTCCTTAATTTTTTTTTTTTTTTTTTTTGAGACAAGGTCTCACTCTGTCACCCAGGCTGAAGTGCAGTAGTGAGATCATGGCTTCTGCAACTTTCGCGTCCCTGGCTCAAGCAATCCTCCTGCCTCAGCCTCCCAAGAAGCTGGGACTACAGGCATGTTCCACCACGCCCGGCTAATTTTTGTGTTTTTTGTAGAGACAGTGTTTCGCTATGTTGGCCAGGCTAGTCTCAAACTCCTGAGCTCAGATGACCTGTTAAGCTCGGCCTCCCAAAGTGCTGGGATTACAGGTGTGATCAACTGCACCTGGCCCACTCTTTCTTAATTCTAATCTGAGTTAGCCCTCAAGATGCTAGTGAATGCTTGTGTGTGTGCATGCATGCATGCGTGCATGTGTGTGTGTGTATTTGTTGTGATGGTGGTAGGAGGGGAAAGTTCATTCTGAGAAAGATATGAGGAAACAAAGGAAGCCCCTTGTCACAGGTGGCAAAAGCATAGTGCAAAACCCAAACCCCTCCAAGAACAAATAAGTATTCTGAATTTTACTAATTTATCAGAAAAAAATACTTGTTTATACTTCTCATTAGCTCTCTGTGAGACAACTCTATGAACACATAATAAATTATTTGACTTTGTCTAGAAAAGATGATTTATATATTTATTTAAAGTTTATGAAATCTAAATGTATTTAGGTAATTTAAGTATCTAAAGACTAAAATGTAGTTTTGTGTTGTGCTCAGTTTATTAATGCACAAAAATTCTGTAAATTTGCTAAAGAACATTACTCTTTAGCAGATACTATTCTTTATGACAAGAGGGAGAACTGGAAATGCCATGATCTTAGCTTAACAAGAGAATCATGGATTAATAAATAAAATTATAAATCTGTGTAATAAGGAAAAATAGATATTTCTATATTCACTTAACTCTGTATGTAGACTTTTAAGCTATGTGAGAGAAAGAATAAGAAGGGACCACTGAGGATGTGGAAAGTTAATTAGCATAAGCAAGTCTGTGATGAAAATAATAGACAAAAATCTACTAAGTATAAGTTGACATTTGGGGTACCTAATGCAAATATGTCACACCCTTTAGTTTATTACTCCTTATCACGACTATCTTAGGGCACCAAATTTCTAGAGGTGGTGTCAGGGGTAGTAGTTGATTTTGGTGGATTTTGAGACAAAAAGACTGGGCCTGTATTAGTCAGCTTGGACTGCTGTAGCAAAATACCACAGACTAGGTGGCTTAAATAACAAATATTTATTCTCACAGTTCTGGAGGCTGGGAAATGTTAGATCAATCTTCTGGCAGATCTGGTATCTAGTGAAGGCACTCTTCCTGCCTTGCAGATAGTCATCATCTCATTGTTCCCTCAACTGGTAGAGAGCAGAGACAGCAAGCTAGGTCTCATTTCTCTTTTTATAAGGGCACTAATTCCATTCATGAGGGCTCCACATTAATGAACTAATCACCTCCCGACAGCCCCACCTCCAAACACCATCACATTAGTGGGCAGGATTTCAACATATACATTTTAGGGAGACACAAATATTCAGTCCATTACAGCATGAGACTCTTACTAGTTGATATGGTTTGGCTTTGCGTCCCCACCCAAATCTCATCTTGAATTGGAATAATTCCCATGTGTGAAAGGTGTGACCAGGTCGAGGTAATTGGATCATGGAAGCAGTTTCTCCCATGCTGTTTTCATGATAATGAGTGAGTCTCATGAGATCTGATGATTTTATAAGTGTCTGGCATTTCCTTTGTTGGCACTCACTCTGCCTTGCCACCCTGTGAAGAAGGTGCCTGTGTCTCCTTTGTCTTCTACCATGATTGTACATTTCCTGAAACCTCTCCAGCAATGCAGAACTCTGAGTCAAATAAATCTCTTTCCTTTATAAATTACCCAGTCTAGGGTATTTATTCATAGCAGTGTGAGAATGGACTAATACAGTAAATTTATACCAAGGTAGTGGGGCACTGCTATAAAGATACCCAAAAATGTGCAAGCCACTTTGGAACTGGTTATGGGCAGAGGTTGGAAGAATTTAGAGGGCTCAGAAGAAGACAGGAAAATGTGGGAAAGTTTGGAATTTCCTAGAAACTTGAGGGCTCAGAAGACAGGAAGATGTGGAAAAGTTTGGAACTTCCTAGGGACTTGTTGAATGACTTTGACCAAAATGGTGATAGTGATGTGGACAATGAAGTCTAGGTTGAGGTGGTCTCAGATGGAGATGAAGAATTTGTCAGGAACTGGAGTAAAGGTCACTCTTGCTATACTTTTGCAAAGAGACTGGAGGCACTTTGCCCTACTCTAGAGATCTGTGGAACTTTGACCTCGAGAGAGATGATTTAGGGTATCTGGTGGAAGAAATTTCTAAGTAGCAAAGCATTCAAGAGGAAGCAGAGCATAAAATTATGGAAAATTTACTTCATGACTATGTGATAGAAAAGAAAAAAAATCCATTTCCTGGAAAGAAATTCAAGTCCACTGCAGAAATTTGCATAAATAATAAGGAGCCAAATGTTAATCACCAAGACAATGAAGAAAATGTCTCTAGAGCATGTCAGAGACCTTTATGACAGCCCCCTCCATCACAGGCCCAGAGGCCTAAGAGGGAAAAGTGGTTTTGTGGGCCGGGTCCAGGATCCCCCTACTCTATGTAGCCTTGGGACATGGTTCTGTAAGTCCCAGCTGCTTCAGCTCCAGTTGTGGCTTAAAGGGGTCAATGTGTAGCTCAGGTCATTGCTTCAGAGGGTTCGAGCACCAAGACTTGGCAGCTTTCACATGGTGTAGGTCCTGCAGGTGCACAGACATCAAGGATTGAGGTTGGGGAACCTCTGCCTAGATTTCAGAGGATTATGGAAATGCCTGGATGTCCCGGCAAAAGTTTGCTACAGAGGTGGATGCCCTGTGGAGAACCTCTGCTAGGGCAGTGCAGAAGGGAAATGTTGGATTGAAACCCCCATACAGAGTCTCCACTGGAGCACTGCCTAGTAGAGCTGTGAGAAGAGGGCCACCATCCTCCAGACCTCAGAATGTAAGATCCACTGACAACTTGCACTGTGCGCCTGAAGAAGCTGCAGACTCTCAATGCCAGCCCATGAAAAGAACCTGGAGGGGGGCTGTATCCTGCAAAACCATGGTGGTGGAGCTGCCCAAGGCCATGGGAGCCCACCTCCTATGGATGTGAGACATGGAGTCAAAGGAGATCATTTTGGAACTCTAAAGTTTAATGAGTGCCCTATGGATTTTGGACTTGCATGGGACCTGTAGCCCCTTTGTTTTGGCTAATTTTTTCTCATTTGGAATGGATGAATTTACCCAAAGCTTGTACCCCCATTGTATCTAGGAAGTAACTAACTTCCTTTTGATTTTACAGACTCATAGGTGGAAGGGACTTGCCTTGTCTTAGATAAGAGGTTAGACCTGAACTTTGGGTTAATCCTGGAATGAGTTAAGACTTCGGGGGATTGTTGGAAGGGCAAGGGCATAACTGTGTTTTGAAAAGTGAGGACAAGAGATATTGGTAGGGCCAGTGGTGAAATAATGTGGTTTAGCTCTGTGTCCCCACCCAAATCTCACCTTGAATTGTAATAATCCCCATGTGTTAAGGGCGGGACCAGGTGGAGGTAATCAGATCATGGCAGTGGTTTCCTCCATGTTGTTTTTGTGATAATGAGTGAGTCTCATGAGATCTGATGGTTTTATAAGCATCTGGCATTTCCCCTGCTTGCACTCACTCCATCCCGCCACCCTGTGAAGAAGGTGCTTGCTTCTTCTTTGCCTTCCATCATGATTGTAAGTGTTCTGAGGTCTCCCTAGAAATGTGGAACTGTGAGTCAATTAAACCTCTTTCCTCTATAAATTACCTAGTCCTGGGTATTTTTTCGTAGCAGGTGAGAATAGAGCAATGAACTAGTTATAACTTTTGGCATGTAAATTAAGCTCTCTGAATTTCAACTTTCTCACTGATAAGATGGGGAAAATAATACTTCACTTACAAAGTCAGTGTGAAAGAGATGATGTATTTAAAGTGTTTTACACATTACCAGACAATAAGTAAGCATTCAACATGTATATTATGATTATATATCTTAATTTATTTTGCTGGGACTTTTTCCTCCATTTACTCCCATCTCATCCTCATAATGCTGATGACAAATGAAAACTGTTTTACTACAGTTCCTCTAACCTCACACACACACATACACTACTGTCCTTGTAGGCATTTTTATTAATTAAGATCACTTTTTCTCTTCCATCATTAATATCTGGGTAACTGCCACCAATTAATTGTTGTTGGCTAAAAAGTTGAAATCCAATTTCTATTTATAACTTAGAATGCAATAATACTTTATCTTCTGACCTTCCTAGTTGTGACAGGGAGCTCATTGTCATGTTAAATCTATTATATCTTTCTTCCATTTGAAAGAGAATGTTATGTGAGCATGTAGCTGCCTAGCCAAGAATTTTATTTCCAAGTCTCTTGAAAGTGGCCAACTTCAATTATGAAGATGAGAACAATTCCCTTGGTCTTAGGAAATGGTAGAGAAAGAAGAACCTCAGTCCCAGATAGAATGGCTGTCCCAAAACTGTCCCACTAATCTCCAAACTATTACAAAAAAGGTTAAAGAAACTGCTATTGTGCTTTAGAAAATCATTATCATAAACATTTGCAGCATACCTATGCAGAATTGTTACCAGAAATGGTCTATCCTCCCCAATGTAGCATGAATGTATCATGAAAATAGAAAATATTGTTGCTACCACTCTTTGTTATATAGGTGCATGTAGAATGATGCCAACAGGCTAGTGGACTAGCATGACCTTCTGCAGGATAATGATACAATCAAGCTTCTTGTGGACTAGACTTTGATAGAGAATTAGAGAGGGGATGTATCCCTGGGCCAACAAAACAAAAGTCTACTGTTGACCAATGATGCGGAGATTTTCCGCTATGTTTTCTTCTTGTAGCTTTACAGTATCAGGTCTGAAATTTACGTCTTTAATCCATTTTGAGTTGATTTTTGTTTAGGGTATGAGATAAGATGCCAATTTCATTTTTCTGCATGTGAATATACAGTTTTCCCAACACCATTTATTAAAGAGATTGTCCTTTCCCCATTGTATGTTCTTTTGGCAACTTTGTCAAAAATCAATTGATCATAAATACTTGGGTTTATATATGGATTTTCCATCCTATTCCTGTGGTCAATTTTATGCCAGTGCCATGCTGTTTTGATTATAATAGCTTTATAATATATTTGGAAATCAAGTAATGTGATGCCTTAAGCTTTATTCTTTCTATTCAAGATTATTTTGTCTCTTCAGAGTATCTCATGGTTGCATACAAAAGTTAGAATTATTTTTTCCATTTTTCTGAAAAAGCTGACTTTGGAATTTGGATAACGATTACATTTATCTTATATGTAAAAACCCTAAAGACTCCACGAAAAAAAAAAATAAAATAAATAAATAAATAAAACAGAACTGATAAATTCAGTAAAGCTTTAGGTTACAAAATTAACAACAAAAACCAGTAGCATTTCTATGCACTAACAACACACTATCTGAAAAATACTTTAAGAAAACAATACCATTAATAATAGCATCAAAAATACTTAAGAGTAAATTTAAGCAAGGATGTGAAAAAGCTGTACACTGAAAACTAAAACATTGGTAAAAAATTACAGAAACAAATGGAAATACATTCCATGTCATGGAATGGAAGAATTAATATTGTTAAAATGTCCATACTTCCCAACGGGTTCTACAGATTCAGTGTATTCCTTACAGCATTTCCTTATTGCTCCAGTTAGCACTTAGAGTAAATATTGAAAAACAAGAATAATAGCAAGTATCTTTATCTCACCTCACCTTATTTCAGAAGAATATCTTCAATTGTTCACTACTAAGTGTCTCGTTCACTAGATTATTTACAGTTACTCATTTTATCAGGTAGAAAGTTTATTTTTATTTCTGGCTTCAAAGAATTCTTAAAAATAAATGAGGGATAGCTGGGTATGGTGTCTCATGCCTATAATCCCAGCACTTTGGGAGGCCAAGGCGGGCAGATCACCTGAGGTCAGGAGTTCAAGACCAGCCTTGCTAACATGGTGAAACCCCATTTCTACTAAAAATACAAAATTAGCCAGGCATGGTGGTGGACTCTTATAATCCCACTACTCAGGAGCCTCTGGCACGAGAATCGCTTAAACCCTGGAGGTGGAGGTTGCAGTGAGCTGAGATTGTGCTACTGCACTGCAGCCTGGGTGGCAAGAATGAAGCTCTGTCTCTAAATAAATAAATAAATAAATAAATAGATAAATAAATGTGGGACATCGAATTTTATCAAGTGCCTTTTCTACAAGTGATAACATAATTATATAATTTTTATTTTATTGTCTGTTAATGTGATATATTATATTATTAATTGATTTTTTAACATTAGTACCAGTCTATTCTTGAAACAAATCTTATTAGATTGTGATGTGTTTCACTCTGTATAGATTCACTTTTTATGGTTAAAAAAAGATTTACATTTATAGTAAAAAATACTAACATAGGTTAAATATTTTTTCAATTACTGAGAAATTAAGTATGATTTTTTGATTTCATAAATAATCTTGTTATTACGATTTTTAAAATTTTTGTCTTATGTAATGCTGGTGTTATATTTTACTTACCTGTTTATTAGATTTAATCAGTGAAATAATACGTACCTACAATTTGCTTTGTGAAAAAACTTTTATAACATTAGTCTTCTTTAATGTTTGTTGAATTATTTAGATTTTTTTATGTTACCATCTGTAAATTTTGGTAAGTTTTTCTTCCCAAAGATATTTGCCATACATATTTATTAAAGTTTATTGGCAGAAAATTATTCTTAATTTAAAAAATATATGTGGGATCTATAACGATGTCTTCACTTCTGATAAAACTAATTTTCATTTCTTATTTTTCTATTGATCATTGTTACTAGAGTTTTATCAATTGTATTAATCTTGTAAAATAATAAACTTAGAGCTTGTCTAGTGTAGCCTATTTAATGTCTTTAATTATTTCTACTTATTATTGTTCTCTTATTTTAAGAGGTTGATTTGCTATCTAGATTACTTTTGCTTGTTTGTTTGTTTTAGAGACAGGGTCTCTGTTGCTCAGGCTGGAGTGCAGTGGTGCAATCATAGTTCACTGCATCCTAGAACTTTTGGACTCAAGCAAACCTCCTACCTCAGCCTCCCGAGTAGCTGGGAATACAGGGAGATGCCATCACACATGGCTGATTTTTGTAATTGTTTTGTAAAAGTAGGGTCTTGCTATGTTACCCACACTGGTCTTGAACTCCTGGGCTCTATCAGTCTTCCTGCCTCAACTTCTCAAGTGTTAAGATTACAGGTATAAGCCACTGCACCCAGCCTAGATTCTTAAATTATAACATTAAATCATTAATTTTGAGCATATATATAATAAATATATATGATACTTTAATTCCAAGTTATATATTCCTATATTAACTATGATTTAATTAGTTGCATCCTGCAAGGTTTTTATTTGGGGGGTGGTGGGGGCAGGGTCTCACTTCGTTGCCCAGGCTGGAGTGCAATGCCACTATCATGGTTCTCTGCAACCTTGAACTCCCAGGCTTAAGCGATCCTCCCATTTCAGCCTCCTGTGTAGCGTGACTAGAGGCACCCACACCACACCTACATAATTTTAGTATTTTTTGTAGATATGGGGTTTTGCCATGTTACCTAGGGTGGTCTAGAACTCCTGCGTTCAAGTGATCCTCCTGCCTTGGTCTCCTGAAGTGCTGGAATTACAGGTGTAAACCACCACAACCAGCCTGTTCTGCAAGTTTTGACACACCGCATAATATTATCATTTAATTAAACATGATTTATATTTTCTTCTGTGCTGCCTTCTTTATTCTATTAGTTAGTTAGAAATACATGTTCTAATTTCCAAACAGTTGAAGATGTTTTAGCTATATGATGGCGTTTTCTACTTTAATTCCATAGTGGTTATAGAGTATACTTTGGATGATTTTACTTTTTGGAATTTATTAACTTATGTGGATTTTATGTGTGTATGATATTTACAGTAGAATGGGGAGAGTATGCTTAAACTGGGTTCACACTTGGCTTAATATTCTGCTGTTGTAATCTTGAAATTCTTAGCTACTTCGAGCATAGATTCACATACTTTGTCTTGCACTGGGCTTCACAAATTATATATCCTGCCCTGCAGTTAGGTAATGATTGTTAACTGTGTTGTTTTCATCTTTTAAAATAATCAGGTTATATAAAAATATAGTAGGTACAGATAATGCCTTCCTCTTCTAGTGGAGATTCACTAATTTCTCCTCTAGTCAAAAAGTAAAAGGGTAATTCCATTAATCTCTTTAGAAACTAAGATCAGATGAGGTTGGGTTGCATGTTTTCCTAGTGAGTTTACATTGTTTGAAAAAACATTAAAATGTTCATGATCCTCGTTCTTATCATATACTTTTTGTCTTATATTTTCACTATCCAAAAGCTAAAATATAGAAATAATCCTTCACATTATGCAATATTTTACTTTAGTGGCTAGAGAGGAGTCTCCTTAATAATAGGTCAGTATATCTTCTTTCTGTGTCTAGAAATGGTAAGCAGTTTTGTTCATGCCATCTTGGCTTCCTGTTTAAACCTTCTTCTGGGACATAACCCATCCTCCCTTTTGGAATTAAACATCCTTGTTGCAACTTATCCATTTTTTTCTTTCTTTTATCTGGTCTACATCAGTCCCTGAAACCAATTCTTAACACATCCACCTGAAGATAGCTTATCAGTATCATCTATCTGATTTCCATTCCACTAAAGTTAAGAGATATGCTATTTGAGAGTATCTATAAATTCTCCTGAGATACATTTGAAAAACCTTCATCCATATTGCCCTGCTCAGTGAAATACATTAATGGGAAAGAAGCATTTCAGATAAGGCTTTAATTTGTCATTACAGCCATGTCAAAAATATAAATGATTATTATATCATTGGGGTATTAGCTATAAAACATTTTTTACAGGATTATGAGCTAAATGCTTTGTGATTATCTGGATGAATAACTTATTGCTTAGGACATAACCAAGAGCTACAAGAGCCTTTACAGTGTTAGGTCTCTGAGGAAAACTATTGCTTACATGAATCTATATGCTTCATAAACATACCAAAATGAAATTACAGATGTGAACTATATTAACGGAGAGTAGTGAATTTTATTTCAACCACATAGTAACAAATTGAAATGTCATGCACCAAAAGAAAAGCTCTTGGGAGCATTTGTTGACTAAAAAATGTTTTCTTTGAAATAACTATTCCTTGCAGTTAATCATACATAATTATTTTATTGTAAGTTATGCTGATGTTATCACTTAGAATTCTGAAATCTGATGGAAGATACATTCACTTAGCAAGGGAAAATACATTACTATCAATGACAAACTAGACAGAAGCTATCTTGGCTTAACAGCTGGGCACTTTTGTCAAGATATGTGACCAGTTTAATGGTTACTAAATGACATAATTCCCAGAAGTCATGTTTGTCTTATTTACTGGTCTCTCCTATCACAAAGCTGATGAAGATCACTAACTTAAAAGCCTCAAAAGTAATAGATACGAATAACAACCAACCTAAACGGAAAATAAGACATTTTCTTTTCCTTTTATAAATAGTATTTTCCATTCAACAAACTCTGGAGTTTGCAAAATGGATGCGTGCATAAGGGTTGATATTCTACATTTTCCACAGAGATGTTCACCATGTATTCTGTTTTTAAAATAACTTTAAAAAGATGTTTTCACCAACAACTCTTTTGTACATGGGAAGCACGTATAGATTTAATTTTACCAACTTCATCACTTTGTTTCAGGGCTATAGCAGGAGTTTTAGTGAAAGAAAACAACAACTCTCACAAAGTGACTCAAACAAATAAGGAAACATAAGGTACATCAAAAATTTCTATATGTAAAAGCTCTAAAAATGCATTTATAACAATATTTCCATTAAATATTTTCTTTCGCACCTGAATTTTATATATACACACACACATATACACATCTATAAATATACACACTCATACATGTGTATATAATTCAAATTATTCTTTTGACTTCAGTAATCATAAATTATCTTTATCATTGACCAATGTAGAATACTTATAATTTTTCTTAGTTGATTTTACAACTATGAACACCCCAAAACTTAAAAATTAATAAAACCCCAAAATACCAAATGAATTAACAGCATGATTTTTGCAGAATAGGTGACTTTTCAATGTTAGCAATAAATAATTGACTTGGGGTTTAGAACTGAGCAATATTAGGCCAAGTCCAATACTGTATTTAATTCATTTTTCTGTTTTGACTTCAATTATTCTATTGCAGAGTATACCTCTTTATATAACTGCATTGTAGAATACAGAATTAAAATGTTAAGCCTTCCTATTTGAATACTCTCTAAGAATGAGTTATTGCTACTTTTTAGTATGTGTCATTTAGTAATTATAAAACTAGCCACTTAAATATAAACTTCAATTATATCAATTACATATTTTAGTTCAATTAAAATTTTATGTGTCAATTAAATCATATTTAAATGGATATCTACTTCAATTATTTATTGAATGTTTCCTACAGCTTCATAGCAGGTATTTGCAAGTTGGTACATAGAACATGTGATGTTGAGCACAGAAATACTCTCTTCAAAGTACAAATATGATACACTCTATTGTTTTTATGTGGGGGCATACACTAAAGTAAGCTCTGTGACAAATTAATTTCCTCAACTCTTTGTTCTATTTAAAGCACTGCAAAGTTTTATTTGCATAATATACAACACAATGTGACTTTTATTTAATGCAAACATGACAGAAAACATTCAAATTTAGGTGTGTAAATGTTTAGGACTCCAGATATAATAGTTATTATATACAATATGCTAGTGTTACTGATAGGAACAGGAGGCAGAGAAATTTTAGGTAGAAAAGTAGAAAAGGGTGGGGTCCCTGGCAAGGGCCCCACCCTCAAGCCACAGTTCGTGGCCCAAAGTGAGACCTTTACTTCCCCTTTGTCCCTCCTGAATGTTGCCTTTTCCAAAACCACTCCTGGCCTGCCCGACATCCTGTACCCATAAAAACCCCTACCCGCCTGGCAGAGAGCAGAGAAGGAGACAAGAGAAGAAGCAGTCAGACATCGGAGAGAAGCAGTTTGACTTCAGGGAGATGGCTTGAGGGCAGGACTTGGGAGAAGGGTTCCACCTGACCGCTGGACCCTAGGGAAAGATCGCTTTCCTGCTCCATCCCCCTCCCAGCTCTCCTACTGCTGAATGCCACTTTCATCAGCAATAAAATCCTCTGCATTTACCACCCTTCAATTTGTTTGTGTGACCTCATTCCTCCTGGATGCTGGACAAGGACTCGGGTTCAATTGCAAAAGGCTGTCACACTGACCCTCCCCTGAGCTGTTAACACTTAAGCCATCCTCAGACAGCAAAGGTAAAAGAGCGCACTGTTACACACACTCTCTGGAGCTTCAGGGGTTGCAGGTATCCCCCAGAAGCTGCTGCAGGGCTGCACACAAAAGCAGGAGATTTGCTCCTGCCCGTGCTCAGAAGCACTCACTTGAGCTCCTGTACCTGCTCACCCACTTGCTTCCCCTCCCCTGAAGGGCTGAAAGCTGCAGGCCAAGTAAGCAAGTTATCCCTGTCACGAGGCCTGCAAAGGGGTCAAGGAAAAGTTTCTCTTTCGTTATTTTTAGGAATATCACAGAAAAAAAGCACAAAATTGTTAAAATCTTGCAAATAACAAATGACACTCAAAGAACATCACACATAATTCCATATGTATCAATTTGAGCAACATTGCACTGAGCCACAATAAATCTGTGCAGAACAAATTATATCCTTTTACTATAAACATTAAACAATATAAAACAACACATAATTTTCTTGTGCTTTGTTACCACCATCATAACCATCATTTTGATGTGTATTATTTAAACTTTGTGTGGACCTAGTGTTCTAGACAATTCTATTATAAGATGAACCTCTCTTGTCCTTCGGTAATTAATAGTTTCATTTGCATCTACTCACACATTCATCTTTTCATTCAGTCCTGAAAGTACACATGGGTTCACTCATTCATTCTTTCATTCACTTCAGAAAGCACACATCCTCTCCAAGTATCCTTTGCAGTACAACAGGAAAAATTATATTAATACTAAGTGACAGCAAACAGAATATCGTAAAATATTGGCATTTTGAGGCTTAGCAGATAACTGTATTTAATCTATTTTGACTTCAGTTATACAATTATAAAATACATATTTTTATATAATTATACTCCACAATATAAAATTAAGAATATTGTCTTTATATTTATCTACCCCCACAGCAAACAAATTTACTTTTTTTTTTGAGATGGAGTCTTGCTCTGTCGCCAGGCTGGAGTGCAGTGGCACGATCTCAGCTCACTGCAACCTCTGCCTCCCAGGTTCAAGCAAATCTCCTGCCTCAGCCTCCCAAGTAGCTGGAACTACAGGCGTGTGCCACCACACCTGGCTAATTTTTGTATTTTTAGTAGAGATGGAGTTTCACCATGTTGGCCAGGATGGTCTCGATCTCCTGACCTCACGATCTTCCTGCCTCTGCCTCCGAAAGTGCTAGGATTAGAGGCGTGAGCTAACAGGCCCAGCGACAAACATACTTTTTTGGATGTGACACTTAATAACTAGGAAGCCAGACATTTTAGTTAAAAAATAACTTAAATCTGCAGTGTTAATGAATCCTGAATTAAGTGGATATCTCTTCCAATTATTCTTGAAATAGAACATATTTACAAATATTTACTACTGCTTTATAGTAGATTGCTTCAAGTTGAGAGAACGGAGAATGGTAGCAAACTAATTAAAAATTGAAGTGTAACACCGTAACATATGTCTAAAATTAATGTCTGATAAACGAGTGCTCAAAATAGAAAGCGTAATTTAAAATTTACTTATTAAAGGATTTAAATATTAATAATATTTTGATGTAGAAACATTGCTAATGCAAAAGTATTTGTGGACATACGGAATTATAAACATATACAGAAAAGATGGTTTGCTCTTTTATAAAAATAAAATATTTGGGTTGGGTCATTAGAGATTACCTTTGTCCATCATAGATTTAAAAACAAAGATCTAGACAAAACTTATTTTTATCTCCACATAACTAGGGAATGAGGGAACCAAAAACGAAAGCTTAGCTTTCTTCACCTTTTCTACTCATTTCTTCAGTTTGAACGGAAAAAAAAATAGAATTTTCTCAAGTAAAATAAGTTCACTTTAAACAAAAGTGGTTCGCTGGTTTAGGGTAGCTCTTAACATTTTCTGAAGATAATGCTTTGTTTCATGCAGTATTAAATCCTTATTAACAAGTGTTTGTGGTATATTCAGAAGCTTAGAAATTTTTCTCTGACTTCTGCACATGTTCTTCCGAGTAAATATTTGATAAACACTGAAGAATGCATACATTAACTGCTGCCTAATCTGGTGGTATGGAAAGAGGCCCTGAGTAATAGAGTGCTGGCACAGAGTAGACACCAATTCTTTACTGAAAAATTAAATACAGGAATAAACACGTGGCAACTAAGCATTAGGAAATGCCAGAACCTGAGTTATTTGAAGGCAAAAACTATGTCTCTTTCATCTCCAAATATTTGTAATTTAGTCTTTTAGTTTAGTTCCCTGGAAACAGAATGTGAGACAGATTTTCATGTAGAAGTGAGAGGTGACAGCGTGCTGACAGCCCTCGCAGCCCTCGTGCTCTCTCGGTGCTTCTTCCTCCTCGGTGCCCATTCTGGCTGCGCTTGAGGAGCCCTTCAGCCCTCCGCTGCACCATGGGAGCCCTTCTCTGGGCTGGCCGAGGCCGAAGCCAGCTCCCTCGGCTTGCCGGGAGGTGTGGAGGGAGAGGCACGGGCAGGAACTGGGGCTGCGCACGGCCCTTGCGAGCCAGCTGGAGTTCTGGGTGGGCGTGGGCTTGGCAGCCCCGCACTCAAGAGTGACCGACCGGCCCTGCCAGCTCCAGGCAGTGAGGGGCTTAGCACACGGGCCAGCAGCTGCAGAGGGTGTGCCAGGTCCCCCAGCAGTGCTGGCCCACCGGCTCTGCGCTCCATTTCTTGCCGGTCCTTAGCTGCCTCCCCGCAGGGCAGGGCTCGGGACCTGCAGCCTGCCATGCCTGAGCCTCCCCTCCCCCCGCCATGGGCTCTTGCACAGCCTGAGCCTACCGGAGAGTGCTATTCCCTGCTCCACAGCACCCAGTCCCGTCCACCACCCAAGGGCTGAGGAGCGCAGGCGCACGGTGCGGGACTGGCAGGCAGCTCCACCTGCAGCCCCAGTGCGGGATCCACTGGGTGAAGCCAGCTAGGCTCCTGAGTGTGGTGGGGACTTGGAGAATCTTTATGTCTAGCTAAGGGATTGTAAATACACCAATTGGCACTGTGTATCTAGCTCAAGGTTTGTAAATGCACCAATCAGCACTCTGTGTCTAGCTCAGGGTTTGTAAATACACCAATCGATGCTCTGTATCTAGCTAATCTAGTGGGGACATGGAGAACTTTTGTGTCTAGCTCAGGGATTGTAAACGCACCAATCAGCACCCTGTCAAAACGGACCAATCGGCTCTCTGTAAAACAGACCAATGGGCTCTGTAAAATGGACCAGTCAGCAGGATGTGGGTGGGGCGAGATAAGGGAATAAAAGCAGGCTGCCCAAGCCAGCCGTGGCAACCCTCTGATCCCCTTCCATGCTGTGGAATCATTGTTTTTTCACTTTTTGCAATAAAGTTTGCTACTGCTCACGCTTTGGGTCCACACTGCCTTTATGAGCTGTAACACTCACCACGAAGGTCTGCAGCTTCACTCCTGAGCCAGGGAGACCACGAACCCACCAGAAAGAAGAAACTCCAAACACATCCGAACATTAGAAGGAAGAAACTCCGGACACGTCGCCTTTAAGAACTGTGTCACTCACGGCGAGGGTCCGCGGCTTCATTCTTGAAGTCAGTGAGACCAAGAACTCACCCATGCGGGACACGGAAGTTTATTGGGCGGTTCTCTGAGAAACAACCATCTTAAGGAGAGGAAGCTGGTAGGATTGGGGGAAGAATTTGAATTGTAATGCAGTGGTAACAGACACCATCGTGGATCCCAGAGCGATCACGGAAGCTAGTGTAACAGTTCAGTTAAACCACATTGTGTCAAAGTGAACAGAGGTTTGTACCCCTGAATCAACCAATTATTGAATGAAAGCTACTGCTGGGGAGTTAGCATGAACTTAAAAAAAAAAGCTGTCTTTTATAAATGCTAATTGCTGAGGAAAGAATTGCTGTTAGGAGCCAACATGTTCAAAACGTGGGAGACTATAGCTTAGTCCAAAAGGGTTTTGTGTGGCCCACCGTATCATCCACTACACATAGAGAAATCTTAATGCCAATGGATTTTAACTTTTTTTCGGTTTTTTTTTTCTTTTCATCTATAAGATGGAAGGGGAATTTGTGTGTTGGTATAGATGTTGCGTGTAGAGAGATAACTTTCACATGATAGAAGATAAATTGTCCCTGTTCTTAGAACATAGGCAACAACTGATGACAGAGGTATAGTGTGACAAGTGCCTCACCTAGCTAGGCAAAGGAATATGCTCACCACCTGAACCTTGAAGGCCGGGCAGTGAGCGAAGGCTATGGGGTTCAGCAAAGGAGCAGGTGTTCTTAAGAACCTAAACATCCCAGAAAGTGTTTGAGAACCTATCAAGAAAACCAGTCTCATCGGTTAAACACAGTAGGCAAAGAGCCAGAAAATAAACATAAAAGTAGTTTAGAGACAAGGGGCAGCGGGGATGTCTAAAGCCCTCCTGCTAGCATCCAGGAGTTTCTCATATATGATACGTAATAAACTCATCTACTTGCCAAGTTGGATTTGTCAGGGCATTTTTGGTCTCTCAACTTGCTTTGTTTGGGGAAAGATTTTTTTTTAATGTGATTCTGGATTTTTCTGACTGTATGAGGTATTTTAATAAATATTTTATATGGATTCTATGTTGTCTTTGGGCTCTAAATATAGTTTTTTTGTTATGCTATAGTCATCTTTACTCTTTCTTCAGCATGGAAGATATCAAATGAGTCTACAGTTTACAGGTGCTATCTTTGGTTTATATCTTTATTTTCTATTATGAATGGGTAAAGTTCCAATCACTAATAACCCCTATTTCTAGGGGAGCTTCCATATGTTACTGCTGATGTATTTAATGTTAAATAATGATAGAAGTCTAGAACGAATAAGCCAAATTTGTACAGAAATGCAACTAAAAGATTAATTATTATTATTTGTTTCCTTTATGTTTGTTATGAAAATAGGAGACATGGGAACTCCCTTCATGTGCAAATTCTGATCTAGCCTGTAAGATACTCTGTACTTCGCATTTCTGATGAACAGGCTAAAAGTGGAAATGTCTCTGTGTGAGGAGAAGAAACTCAGGGAAAGGATGTTGCTGGCTACCTTGTGGAGGAAGATGGTTTCCAAACAGTATTATATTATTTGGTACAAAGAGAAGGAAGACTAGGGCTTATGCACTTTTAGCTCCAACCTTGGCCATCAATTCATAAAAAGAGAATGGATTAAAGAATTTCTCAAGGTTCAATTGAACTATGCAATTCACACTCGTGGTGTTTCTATGTCCCATGTACTCTTTTATATGCTTTACAGAAATTATATAATTAAATATCCATAAGAATGCTATAAAACAGATGCTAAAATCATTCTTATTTTACAAATGGAGACACTAAATTATAAACATGTTAAGAAAGATACTAAATACTAGGTATCGAGTTACTACAGAATTTTGGGAATCAACCCCCATTTGTCTCTTGTTCCAGAGTGCATGCTATAAAAACTACTCTGTGTTGGAATCTGAGTACCCTTCCCTATTCCCTGTTCTTCATTTTACACCATTAAGAAAGAGAATATTGAAAATAAGTCAAGCATCAAAACAGAACTGAAAAGTGTCTAATAACAATATACTACCTTATTTGTTAAATATTTGTAAGTGCTTTTAATGTAAAAAACCATGCATTTTATCAGGGCCAGCTAAAGGTGGAAAATACACAGCTCTGATTCTAATATCTTGATTTTCTTTTTGATATATTACCTCCATGCTCCCACTCTCCCTCCACAAATTCTATCCCTGCATCTACAATTCCAAGCCATTTCTAAATTTTGGTCAGATGTTACAGTTTCCCACACAAATATCAGATAAAAATGAATTTCAGTTTATAGATGTGTCTTCACAACTAATCAGATTAAGATATTTTAAAAGATGTTCTTCTGTGTGTGGTATTCTTATAAAATAATATATAATGTCTGATTTAAGTCAGTGGGTATTTGAAAATCTCAGAGGAGACAACAGTTATAGAGAACAGGCAGGCAAGGGTAATTTCTGAAAGTTAGAGGGAAAATGATGGCCTTCTGATTTTTAACTAGCAATGATGGTCACACACGACAGGATCTCTTTTGTATACAGCTGTCTACAGAGGAAGCAGTGAAATAAAAGTGGAAGTTCACAAGAGAACAAAAGGACATACATGTGTGTTTGTTCGTTTACCCTAGAAAACCCTTACAACAATGTCTCCTCATCTCCAAATTTCCTTCTATAGGAGGTGTTGCTATGCAGGAAGTAGGCACAAATGGTACACGTTGCACATGCCAGTGGACACAATGAATCAATTATAGAGAATTGGATACATTTGAATTACTGCCATTGTTTAATTCATTTTGCATTCCCATTATAGATGCAACAAATCAGGGTTGGTCCAAATTGCTTTTACTCAATCTGAGTGGCTTTGTTGAAGGTTCATATTTTGATAGTCTGATCACTGCTTCATTAAAACAACAGTTAGAAATTGGCTTGAGGTATCTGGACCACTAGCTTCACATTTAGGAATGTGTACTGAGAAAGAAAAAAGTGTCCCCTGACATCTGGAAACTGACCTGACACTAAAGATTAGTCTCGATGTTGTTAGAAACTGGGCTGACATTCACAACTAAATTGTAGTGTCCTCCTGTGGAACATAAATATCTCAAAACACCTACATCAGACAAAGTCACTCTGTCATCATGTGTCTATGACGATGTGAGAGAAAGAAACAAAAAAACCATTTCATTATCTCATCCGAGCATAGACAAACAAGGTCATTGTTAAATCAGAAAATATCAAACACCTCCCTCTCCCAGCTAAGATGACTACTGAGTCTTTACCAACTGCAGCTTTGTCCTTATTTCCTCCTGCCTTCTAGATAAAAATTATTAAGATTCCCAGTTATGAAATTTTCCTCACTTCTGGCCAGCATTCAATCCATAGAAAAGCTCAATTTCCTTCAAGGCTACACAGATTCACTTAATATAAGGCCTTTCTGACATCCTATGAGTTGCCCTGTGGGTTCCTATAGTGAGTCTCCCTCACCGTGTTGCATTACTAAACCTCAGTGATTAAATTATAGTTGTGTTCTTTGGCTAATAGAATAGATATTTAAAATTTACTTTAAAATATGTAAAAAAAAGCATGATAAGTGTGTTTGTGTGTGTGTATATATATATACATACATATATATAACAAATACAGTGGTGTTAAATTTAATGTGCATTATAAATACATGCAATTTATTTGTAAATTGAAAATAAAATGTAAAAAGTTACATGTAGATATATGGGTGCATACTATAAACTTCTTTCACCTTTATTGGATATTTGAAAATTATTTGTACTATTAATTTAAATGGAAAATAATACACACACACACACACACATTTTTCCTTTTCCTCTACCTGCTTGTACCTTAGAAATACAGTCTTCCCTCTGTATCCACAGGGGATTGGTTCCAGGAACCCTGTTGATACCAAAACCCACAGGTGCTCAAGTCCCTTATATAAAATGCCATAGAACTTGAATATAACCTACGCACACCTTCCCATATACTTACATCATTTCTAGATTACTTATAATACATAATATAATGTAAATGTTGTGCAAATATTTGTTATGCTGTCTTGTTTTTATTTAAATTATTTTTGTTGTTTTTTTATTGTTTTTTTTTCTGAATATTTCCCATCCACAGTTGGTTGAATCTACATAGGTGGAAAATGTGGATAGGGAGGGCTGACCATATGTTGAACACTTAATGAAATATTGCAGTTTATGGTCATATAGGTCTTCTTTTGAAAATATGAAATAAAAAAATGTGTAAAAATGCGATTTTAAAGACTCCAACATCAATTCCCTTTGTTTTTTGTTTTGTTTTGTTTTGTTTTGATGATTGCTATATTACTGAATTCCTGTTTGTACTTATTTCACATGAAACTGATGTTTTGGGGGGGGTATATGGTAGTTGCATGTATCCTTTTTTTAATTTCAATAGGTTTTTGGGGAACAGGTGGTATATGGTTACATGAATAAGTTCTTTAGTGGTGATTTCCGAGATTTTGGTGCACCCATCTCCCAAGCACTGTACACTATACCCAATGTGCAGTCTTTCATCCCACAACCCCCCTCACCCTTTCCCCCAAGTCCTCAAAGTCCATTGTATCATTCTTACACCTTTGTGTCCTCATAACTTAGCTCCCACTTACAAGTGAGAAATACGATGTTTGGTTTCCCATTATTCCCACTTAGAATAATGGTCTCCAATTCCATCCAGTTTGCTGTGAATGCCATTATTCCATTTCTTTATATGGCTAAGTATATTCCATCGCATGTATATATATATATATATATATATATATATATATATATATATACACACACACATACATACCATATTTTCTTTATCCACTCATTGATTGATGGGCATTTGAGCTGGTTCCATATTTTTGTGAATTGTGTTGCTATAAGCATGAGTGTGCCACTAACTTTTTTTCTGTAATGACTTTTTTCCTCTGGGTAGATACCCAGTAGTGTGATTCCTGGATCAAATGCTAGATCTACTTTTAGTTCTTTAAGGGATCTCCAAATAGTGGTTGTACTAGTTTACAATCCCACCAGCAGCATAAAAGTGTTCCCTTTTCACCACATTCACACCAACAACTATATTTCTCATTTTTTTATTATGATCATTCTTACACGAGTAAGGTGGTATTGCATTGTGATTTTGATTTGCACTTCCCTGATCACTATTGATGTTGAGCATTTTTTCATATGTTTGTTGGCCATTTTCTTCTTTTGAGAATTGTCTATTCATGCCCTTAGCTCAATTTTTGATGGGATTGTTTGTTTGTTTGTTTTTCTTGCTGATTTGAGTTCCTTGTAGATTCTGGGTATTGGTCCTTCGTTGGATGTATAGATCGAGAAGATTTTTCTCCCAGTATGTGGGTTATATGTTTGCTTTGCTGATTCCTTATTCTGCTAAGAAGAAGCTTTTTAGTTTAAGTCCCATCTATTTATCTTGGTTTTGATGCATTTGCTTTTGGTTCTCTATCATGAAGTCTTTGCCTAAGCCAGTGTCTAGAAGGGTTTTTTCCAATGTTATCTTCTAGAATTTTTATGGTTTCAGGTCTTAGATGTAAGTCTTTGATCCATCTTGAGTTGATTTTTGTGTGAGGTGAGAGATGAGGATACAGTTTCATTATTCTACATGTGGCTTGCCAATTATCCCGTCACCATTTGTTGAATAGGATGTCCTTTCCCCACTTTATGTTTTTGTTTGCTTTGTCAAAGATCAGTTGGCTGTAAGCATTTGGCTTTGTTTCTGGATTCTCTATTCTGTTTTATTGGTATATGTACCTATTTTTAATATAATTACCATGCTGTTTTGGTAGCTGATTTTAAAACATATAATAATAGCAAAATAATTTATTTATTAAACTCCGAAATAATTATTGGCTTTTTGAGTCCTTGCACCTATGCCTTAGCATAGCAAAAGGATTTAGCATGCTTTTGATATTTAAGATGGGATAAGTTTTGGGTATTCATTTTTATTAAATTAATTAATTTTAATTTTATTTTCTCATGTACATAGCTATGCATAGCAAGAGGAGAAATTTTATAAATCCTTCTATTTCACAAGAATATATGCACTTGGCACCCTGCATTGAAACTTTATGCCAGATAAAAAATGCTAGAACATGACCCCATCACCCCTTCACACGTCTATTTCAATATTGTCCCTAAAACAGAGATAGCAATGAAAATCCTAACTTTGCATTAATTTTCATTATTTCTCTCATGGCTATGGTATAAAAATATCTATGTCTTTCCTATCATCCAATCTTTCTTTTTTCCTTGCCCAACATTTCATTTACATGTAGAAAATACCACTGCAGGAAAACTGTTCAAGGCCATCCCTCTACTCCTGGTCTTTAAAGAATACACCACACAACATTGATTTTGTTCTCATATTAATCACTCAGCCTTCACAGGAACACTACTGGATGTGATCTCTCAAAAAGACTCAGCCCTAGCTATCAACTCAAGTGCTGTCAGTAGTATCCATTGGACCCATAGAAAAATATAGACATGCTGTCCCAGCAAGTCTCTGGAAATGTATGAAACTCCTTTTGCTGGTCTCTCTGCTTTCCTCGCTGTTTTGGGCTGTTTCAACCATGCTTGGCCCTTCATGTTTTGCAAACGATAACAATAACTAGGCATCAATCTCTTTACTTACCAAATCTAGGACACATAGGTCAAATTCTCCCTATATGCTCTCACTCTACTCATGGCAGCCCCTGAGCTTCACATTTCTGCATGTCACGTCTCTCCCATCTTTTGCAGGCAATCCTAATTTATATACTGGTTTTCATGGAAATATCTGATTTGAATTGGGGAACAGGAACACCCTTTCATCCTCCCCTGTGGCTCTCAATGACTAAAATTGAATTTAAAAAAAGATTTAATGAGTCACTAACCTTCTTTTCTAAGGACTGGGAGGGCTGACGGGGATGAAAATTTAAATTATCATTTTAGTTTACTTTTTGGCAAGTTCTTTAGTATAGATCTGAGACCATTTTTTTGTAACATGCAAACAAATATTACCTATTACCTGCATCTTTTCATCTCAGGAAGTTTTGATCTCTGAAACACACTTATCTTTACTTTTCTTGTAATGTGGATAGTCAGACATTTAAATACGTGGGTTTGAAACCACAGCCGTTTGGCTTATTATTTATATATTTTTTAGTAATTCTATAACCTTATAGTGGTCTTAAAAAAAAAAAAACTTTGTAGGAGCTTTTTGCATAAATCTCCAGGCCCATAGTCACACTTCATTTTGTAAGCCATCATTCAGTGTGTCTGCCGCTTACTCTCTGATTCTTTCCTCAGGAGGAAGACTCTTTTCATAAATGCACAATGCACCCAAAATGCATTATTCATGAGTTTGAATTGCCTGGGCTTCCAGTCATAATATACACATTTCAATCTTTGAGATATTAAGATTTTTGTAAGTTGATTTTATTCTTTAAATAGACACATAGACTGGTTTTGAATGTGCATTCTAAGATTTTCCCAAACTTGTGAAGGAGAAATATATCACTCAGGGAAGGATTCGTTAGTGACATTCTGTCCCAGTGCATCAGCAAGACAATGGGGCTTAATAATATATTGCCAGGTGTAACATATCACCGAGCACTGGGGCGAGGAGAGAAGTCACTTTAATCAATTATTAGTGCTATGTTTCATCAAGGTGTCACCAGTTGGCTCTCAAGAACACAAACCTGTGTAGGAGAGGTTATAACATTGTTACTTTCATTAGTAGTATCTTTGAATTCCAGGTGATTAAAAAAAATTGTTAAGGACTCTTCAAAAAGTAAGTGTGGTGATTTCAATGTTTATGCAAACACTGCCAATGCTGTCATGCAGCAAATTAAAATGTTAAATGACTCTTCGAAATTTTAAGGTATTTGAAAATTCTACTCACGAAATTGTAACTAATTTTACATTCTTAAGAGTACACATGATTATAGATAATGGGATAATGACTATTTAAAAATTACTTTGAAGGACTTACCTATCTACAGCCATACATACACATATTCAGAAACACTAAAACAGATAACTCCTTATCTGTCTTTATATCTTTTCTATATATGTTGATGTAGCTTTATCTAGTCATATATTCCAAAATAACCATAAAATAGTCTCATCAAAGCTATCCACTTAGTCTTCCTTTCCTTTAACTCTTAAATTTTAATATAATCCTAATTAAAATAATATATTTGTTTCTTTAATTTTCTTCCCAAGCAAATCCCTATTCTGTAAATTTTCAGAGTAAATTTTCAAGCTCAAAAAGAAAAGCTATCTTGAACATTTGCTTTGAGTAAACATTTGTTTTTTAAAATATACTGATTACAAATATCAGAAGAGAATGTTGTAAATCTGGATTAGAGAGGCAAAAAAAGTGGTTGGTAGGTCTCTCTTCCAGTTTCTGTACTCACAGAGAAATGTGTAGCTATACACAGGGGCCAGGTCCAACCAATCACAAAACCTCATTAACAGGTCCTTATGTGTGACTTTCCCTGTTGTCTCAGATTTCTATATAAGACTGGAAAATGAGGATAGCAGACGACAATATTTGCCTACACATTCTGAAAAATACAATGTAATGTAAAGCTAATTAGCCTTTGTGGATAGATGTTTCAAAACTTTAAAGTAAAACGTCTTCAGTGTGCCATTACTACATGCTTCGTAATGCCACATTTTTGAGCATTCCTGTGTGCTCACTTTTTCTCTCTCTCTTTCATATTCTGTTTTTAAAACCTCATATGAACTTTCTACGTGTGTCTCTATGCACCTAATCACACTCTATCTTGCAAACCATTGCTCAGTGTATTTGCCTTTTCCCATGAAATTATCTCCTCAGGAAAAATATCGAGAGAGAGAGAGAGAGAGAATTACATATATATATATATAGAGAGAGAGAGAGAGAGAGACGTCATGTATATATATATAGAGAGAGAGAGAGAGCATATATAGAGAGATAGCCGTGTGTGTGTATGCATACAAAGTCAAATATTTTAACCAACAACTAATCTGCAGCCTCTTTCTCATGTGCTATACTCCCCTTTATCTGCCTTACTCTGTCCTCTCTGATTTCTAAATTTCTATATGTTCTGTATTCATGGTGACTAACTGAACTTCAGCTTTACTCAGTCCTTGTACATTATTTCGTGAGTCACAGTCCCTCCTGCTGATGTGTTTAATGTTTCTGATTCACGGCCCTTGCATCACTTTCCCTCTGCCTTGGTGGAATTGAGGGTGATACTTAAAATATTGAGAAACAAATAAAGTAGTAGCTCATATAAAGTATTTACCCTTTAGTTACACGGAAAATCTTGGGAAGAGTCTAGAGCAGTGAATGTGCAAGGAAGTACTTGGTGGCTTAGAATCTCAGTCAGTTTGCCAACTAGTTTAAATATAACATATTAGTGATTACTGCAGTTGTTTTGTTTTTAATTTTTTAATTTTTGGGCTGAAATATTAGACCACAGTGAAAATGACTTGGTGATTCCACCCCAATATGTTCTAAAGTTTAGACCCAACTCTTACTTCTATTCCTTTGCAGTCACTCCCAAGTCTTTGGAAGCTTTCTTAAATAGCAATAACCAAGTCTTTTTAGAGTCAGAAATGGTGAATCAATGCAGACCTTATTTTTTTTTAATTTTCTCTTTTCTTTTTTAAAAATTAGTTTAAGTTGAATTATTTCCATTGCAATTTAAAGATACTAACAACATCCTACTTCCTCAGAAACCGTATGCCATCAATGATATAGTTTCATTATTTTCAATGTCTTTGTCTCCAATGATTAAAATGTTACTTGGCTTCAAAAATAAAATGAAGTTGCCTAATTCTCAAATTTCTGTTTTCCTTTGTTTCTTTATAACTATTCCCTTCAGTTGTCAAGCTTCTTAAAATTGAAGTCCATACTCTTCCCCGTCATATTTTATTTACCTCCAAATCTCATATAATCTGAATTTTTCTTCACCTGTTTACTGCATAGGTTCTAGCTAAGATTATCACTGAAATTCAAGACGCCAAACATGATTTCTCTTTTTCCTTCAACAGACATGTCTTTTCTAATCTCAACATAGTTCCATGTTCAACCATGTACCGAACTCTTCTACTTGTACTTCTTTCCTTCCTGACCACTGTGACAGTGCCCTCTGCCTTAACTTCTACTTTCCTAGTCATTCTGAGAGGTGAAGCCCACTGGACTTCCTGGGTGGAGTGGAGACTTGGAGAACTTTTCTGTCTTACAAGAGGATTGTGTAATGCACCAATCAGCACTCTGTAGCTAGGATTGTAAAACGCACCAATCAGTGCTCTGTGGCTAGCTACAGGTCTGTAAAATGTGCCAATCAGCACACTGTAAAATGGACCAATCAGTGCCTTGTAAAAGTGACCAATCAGCAGTATATGGGCGGGGAAATAAGGGAATAAAAGCTGGCCACCCCCCAGCCAGCAGAGGCAACCCCTTGGGTCCCCTTACATGTTTTGGAAGCTTTGGTCTTTCACTCTTCAAATAAATCTTGCTGCTGCTTTCTGTTTGGGTCCATGCCACCTTTAAGAGCTGTAACACTCACCACGAATGTTAGAGGTTTCATTCTGGAAGTCAGCGAGACGAATAACGCACGTGAAGGAACCAACTCCAGATGCAATTGCTTCTAAGTGTGTTTTTATGAGGATTTCCGTGTCTGCCATGTATGTGTTTCTTTTCCATGCTTTATTTTATGTTCTTCCTCTCCTCCCTTTTATTTACCATTTGTGGACTTTCTTACCCAGAAGGCAAGAATGTGAGGACCAACATACGTACACGTTGGTAAATACTTATCTCCAACCCTTTCTGCTATAAGGCATACCCCTTCTTGCCAAACCTGTTATTTCTATCCCTTATACCTTTTCTCTCATCTACAATTCTACTGCAGGTACACTTCCAATTCTACTGCTGTTTCATCAATTTTCTTCTACAAAATGGGAAAGTTATTTGTGAATTCTTAATTTATTTAACAAACATGTTGTATGTACATCTTGAGACTGTCCTATTTTAGGCCTCTGTACAGAGATAAACAAGTGACCAAAGATTGCTTCCTGAAGATTGGTTTTAGGTTTTTGCTGCTCAACTTTACCCAGTAAAAATTATTTTACTAGTGTCTACAAGTCTATTCCATATTCTTGAGCACTTTTAAAAATTATAATCACGTTTTTATTATATAATAATATAAAATGCATTGTGTAACATAAGCCATGTAATTTATAGCATGTAATAAAGGTATAATATGTAGTATATATAATATATGAAAATATAGCAGGGAAAAATACAAATTATGGGTGAAGAAAGAATAGTAAAAAATGGGCTTGAGGAGGGCGGGGCCGCCCCGCAGGCCCGCCAGTGTCCTCAGCTGCCTACGCGCGCCAAGGTCAAACCCCGACACCCGCCGGCGGGCCGGTGAGCTCACTAGCTGACCCGGCAGGTCAGGATCTGGCTTAGCGGCGCCGCGAGCTCCAGTGCGCGCACCTGTGGCCGCCTCCCAGCCCTCTCTGCCGGACGAGCTCTGGGCCGCCACAAGACTAAGGAATGGCCACCCCGCCCAAGAGAAGCTGCCCGTTTCTCTCAGCCAGCTCTGAGGGGACCCGCATCAAGAAAATCTCCATCGAAGGGAACATCGCTGCAGGGAAGTCAACATTTGTGAACATCCTTAAACAATTGTGTGAAGATTAGGAAGTGGTTCCTGAACCTGTTGCCAGATGGTGCAATGTTCAAAGTACTCAAGATGAATTTGAGGAACTTACAACGTCTCAGAAAAATGGTGGGAATGTTCTTCAGACGATATATGAGAAACCTGAACGATGGTCTTTAACCTTCCAAACATATGCCTGTCTCAGTCGAATAAGAGCTCAGCTTGCCTCTCTGAATGGCAAGCTCAAGGATGCAGAGAAACCTGTATTATTTTTTGAACGATCTGTGTATAGCGACAGGTATATTTTTGTATCTAATTTGTATGACTCTGAATGCATGAATGAGACAGAGTGGACAATTTATGAAGACTGGCATGACTGGAAGAATAACCAATTTGGCCAGAGCCTTGAATTGGATGGAATCATTTATCTTCGAGCCACTCCAGAGAAATGCTTACATAGAATATATTTACGGGGAAGAAATGAAGAGCAAGGCATTCCTCTTGAATATTTAGAGAAGCTTCATTATAAACCTGAAAGCTGGCTCCTGCGTAGGACACTGAAAACCAACTTCGATTATCTTCAAGAGGTGCCTATCTTAACACTGAATGTTAATGAAGACTTTAAAGACAAATATGAAAGCCTGGTTGAAAAGGTCAAAGAGTTTTTGAGTACTTTGTGATCTTGCTGAAGACTACAGGCAGCCAAATGGTTCCAGATACTTCAGCTTTGTGTATCTTCGTAACTTCATATTAATATGTTTCTTTAGAAAACTCAAGTTTTTAATCATTTTTGTTTTAAGGAAAAAAGATTTTTAAAATGAATCTTATGCAAAACTTTTTGACCAGTTTCTTTTGTTTTTTTTTTTTTTAAGACATTTAAAGACAAAGACATTATTTCTCATAGCAGGAAATGTAGAGGTAGATGGCTTCAGTATCAGCATAGTGACTAAACTACATTATAAAAGATCCAGCTTCCTTCTGTCATTCCCCTCTTTTGTCTTCCTCAGCAGGTTGGCTTTTTTCCCTGGTGCCTCTCACCTCGTTGGTGACCAGTTTCTTAAACTGAAAGCTTTAATGTTACATAGTAAATGGTAGTGTGTCCTGTGTAAATTAGTGTACCTATTAAAAGTTGCAAAGTGGAATTAAAGGAATCCCTAGAATAAGGATTCTGAAGTTTTATTTTAAATTATTATTTTCTTAACAGTTTAGTCCCCCCTCTTACTTCCTGCCTCAGTCTGCTTTCTCTACTGTCTGGATTAATTAGGCAGCCTGCTATAAAGTTAAAGTCACACATTTCTATTTTGCAAACACTGTGATTACTCTTTGCTTTGTAGTTTGCTTTGCTTTGTAGGGTTCTGTTTTAAGTTTTTCTCTTTTTCAGACAAATTACTGATAAAAATGACATTGCTCTATATGTAATATATCCTGAAAGCATTATTTTTTGTTGAATAGGAAATAAAATTAATGAAGACAGAGGCTAGAAAGCATCCATTAATTAATGAGACACACTTAACTACTTATCTCTAAACCATCTATGTGAGTATTTGTAAAAATAATGCATGGATTCATCTTAGTTCTGTATATAAATATATTTTCTTTCTAGTTTGTTTAGTTAAGGTGTGCAGTGTTTTTCCTGTGTATTAAACCTTTCCATTTTACGTTTTAGAAAATTTTATGTATTTTAAAATAAGGGGAAGAGTCATTTTCACTTTGAAACTACTATTTTTCTTTCCAAGTCATTTTTGTTTTTGGTTTCTTATTCAAAGATGATAATTTAGTGGATTAACCAGTCCAGATGCACTGATCTTTGCAAAGGAGACTTAATTTCAAATCTGTAATTACTATACATAAACTGTCTCATTATACGTATGCATTTTTTTAGTTTGTTTTTGTTTGGTATAAATTAATTTGTTAATTAAATATTTCTTAAGTATAAACCTCATGAACTACAGTGGAGCTACACTCATTGAAATGTAATTTCAGTTCTAAAAAGATGTAATAATCATTTTAGAATTAAAATTTATTGTACTTTTAAATAAATTATGAATACTAAAGGTGAAAATTGTATAAATTACTTTGATTCCATTTTAAGTGGAGACATATTTCAGTGATTTTTAGTAACCTTTAAAAATGTATAATGACTTTTAAAATTTGTAGAATTGAAAAGACGCTAAAATTTATTTGTCATAAAGAATAGTAAAAAATTAAAATATCTATAATCTTATAACCTTAAAGTAATTATTTCTTGAGCACCTTTATTTGTAGGTATGTGTGTATAATTTAATGTGTATTCCATGTATATAGAATATATATATATTACACTCTACTTATTATTTCATAGTGTATTTTTCTTGGTGAAAAAATATCAAGAGAATCTATGCCAATAAATATTCATTTAAAACAATAGATTTTGTGTAGTAATAATTTTTTATTACTTAAAAATATAAAGCACCACTTAAATGTTTTTATGTTTAAATGAAGATACATAGTAATGATTGTATTGAAATGAAGAGATGCTGGTTCAATGGAATTCAATACTTAGGATTCAAGATATGAGAATTTAATCTCATTCAGCATGGAAGACTTTTATTCATAAAGGTCAACAATGAGGAACTGATTCCAAAAATGTCATAACAAGGCTTTGTGCTTTTATCTCCACCTTCCTCACTCTGGCTTCTGCACTATCTCCCTGTGGCAGCCTCTTTTCTGTTTTGGGCTCAGCAGCCAGTGAGTGTGAAAGACATGTCTTTGATCCACTGAAATGCTCAGTTCTCCCTAGAGATTAGGTTGTCAGTCAAAGTATAGAAAATATACCACTTGTCAGAAAAAATTCGCTCTAGTAACACACACAAAAAGATTTAAAATATGAAGACTCAGTACATCTTCTCACTGAACCTATCTCTGTTTTTTACTCACTTATTATCTCAATCTTTGCAACAAATCTCCTTCCTGATAAGCAGAAACTATGTATGTGAGCATCCGTTTGCTTTATTCTTCTGCCATAAGTACCCCAGTCAATTGGATTAAAGAATTAGTGGCTAAGTGTTACCTATTACCTTAGCTAGTATGAGAACAGAATAGAAGAGTTGGCTAGCAATCACATATGATTAAATTACAGGCTTGTAGAATGCTGAACATCTGCATACAATTCAAATTTTCTGCTAAAACTTTAAATTTCTTTTAAGCCACTTACTGCTTTGGCATTACAAAAGTTTAAACATCTGGTTTTGTTTTCTACATTAGTAAATTTATCTCCAACTTTGTGAAGATTTGTATAGATCTGGAGTCACTAGACTATTCTTCCACACTAAAATTTTCAAAGAAGATAAAATTTGCTGGATATTACTAACAGCTTTAATATTAAACTCAATTCTTCAATTTATATTCTTTGTATGCTAACATACTAATAATTATCTTCTCTTATTTTAGTTCATAAGTTATTTATTCAAAAATATTTATTTGGTGCCTGCTTTGCTTCATACTAAACATTATTTTAGAAACTAATAAAAACGGAAATGAACAAAATAGGGACTTTCTTTGCCCTTATCGAGTTTATATTCCAGTGGGCAGAGCACAGTAAATTGTAAACCAATAAATTAAAAATTTATTTCATGTTATCATCATGCTATGATGGAAATCAAGAAAATAATTGTTTCAGTCAGAATCCCACTAGTAAACTGAAAGCACACTCAATTGGATAAGCAGACTCACACTGGAATCACCAGACAGTTGTATTTGTTTGCTTGCTTATTTGTTTTGTTTTCAGAAATGATTTCTTTTACAAAGGTTTGAGCCTAGTAGAACCATGAGTGATAGTTCAATGACTTGCCGCTATGAACATCTGAGCTATTACCATCCCTAGACCTAAAGAAATGAGCTGTATGAAGTTGCCCAGCACTCAAGGACTCAGCGGTCTTGTTTTAGGGACACAACCAGCCCATGAACACATCACAGGGAGGTAGGTAGAGTAACAGGTTTGTTTCCTGGCTTTGTTTCCATACCTCGAACCTCTTCCCAGAGCTCCTTACAGGTGGAAGCAAACCAGAACCAAAGGTTTATATCATCCTCCCCTGGCAGAAGGCAAGCTAAAGAAAAGGGAGAACAGATCTGAAGAGGAAAATGAAAGAAATTCAGTACAGTGCTGTAACACAGTAACTCAGTGAGCTGGGGAAGGGCAATCAGGGAGCCACTTAATAGACGGTTGTAAGGCAAAGGATTTCAGAGTAGGAAAGGTTCGTGTTGACACTAAAAGAATGAGAAATGTTATGTCAATTAAGAATCAACAAAGGAACATCATTTGCCAAGAAGTTGAAATAGGAAAGAACTACTGTTCAAAAACAGAAAAGAAACCATGATGAATATAGTGAGCAACCACAGAATGCAGAGGATGAAAGTAGAGGTAGGAAGGCGCTGGTTACTCAGACTGTTGAAAAAATATAGAGGATATGGAAACAAGAGTAGAAGTCAGGAAAGAGCTAGAAGGCTATTGCAGTGCCTAGGGTAGGGGTAAGAAGTGGTCAGATGCAGATTCTTTTAGAAGTAAATACTTATGAGAGATTATAACGACCAGGAATAGAATGCATAGTTGCTCAAAGGATGGTGAGGTAGGGAGAGATATGAGTTATATTTTGAAATTAAACTAATAGGTTTGCTGATAGATGGGAATCAGGAGATGAAGAAAATAATTTTCACTCCAACAGCGGGATATATGATTGGTAATTTACTGAGATGGAGAAGACTAGAGGGAATTGATCCCTAGCTTAGTAAGAGAGCTAGGGATCAAGAATTTTGCTTTGGTAGAGATAAGTGTAAAGTGTAAAACGCCTAAGAAATATCAAGGTGGTGATATCAAGTGATTTGTTTGATCCCCAAGTCTCTAGTTTAAAGATAAGGGCTAAATATAAATTTGTCATTGGAGTAATAATATTTGAAGTTATGGCCCTGAACAGGTTTACTCAAGTGAAGAGTGCAGAATGAGAAAAAGAAAGATCTCAGGACCCAGCTTGAAGGTTGCCAGAAAAGGTAAATGAAAAGATAGAAATATCACTAGACTACACTTGAATATTATCGTAGTCACCTAACGTAGTCTCATGTTTAGTTTCTAAATAGAAATCTCTGAGCTCTTCAACTTTCAACTTCCAGTAGTAATATGGGAATATTTACAAATATGTATTTGAAAGTTCCAGCACATCAAGTCAGCTAAACATTTTATACAACAGAAGTGATGATATTATTTGTCCTATTCTGAGCTTCCCTTATACAGAAGAAAATGGTAATATTTCTCTTTTCTTAGTGGAATTATCTGCTTTCTATTTGATTTTGTTTCATTTTAGCATTTTCTCCAAAGAGTCTTCCCCCTTTCAATCATATTTTATATAGGAACAATTTCAAATATATCATGTGAAATTATGGTTGTTATAAATACATACAAAAATTGGGTGGTGTTTATAGATTAACTTAAATTTTATTTTTTAGAGTAATATTTTTAAATTCCTGAGGAAAAAACCTCCTATAAATGAAGCTATCCATGTGATAAGTATCAAACAGCTAGTAAAATAAAAACCTATCAAATAAACAAATGTGTGTTCTATTGTCTCACTACCAGAAATAACACAGAGCTTGCTAAATTAAACAAATTGTGTAACTATAGATTCAACTGTAGAAATTGTTTATTTTAATTTAATTTTTTTTTTTTTTTGGGATGAAGTCTCACTCTGTGGGCCAGGCGGGAATGCAGTGGCACGATCTCGGCTCACTGCAACCTCTGCCTCCTAGGTTCAAGCGATTCTCCTGTCTCAGCCTCCTGAGTAGCTGGGCACACCAACATGCCCCGCTAATTTTTGTATTTTTATTAGAGATGGGGTTTCACTCTGCTGGCCAGGCTGGTCTCTAACTCCTGACCTCAAGTGACCTGCCCACCTTGGTGTCCCAAAGTGCAGAGATTACAGGCATAAGCCACCAAGCTCGGCCTAATTTGTTTAATTTTAAACATGTTAAAGTGTAAATGTAAAATAACCTCATTGCTTAATTTGTTTTCTCTTTTTTCATAGTTAATATTTATTGAGCATTTTCAAATCTCGATTACTTAGGCATATAAATTTACTATATATGTTGTTAAATAAAATGTATGAAAGGACATTGTTTTGGACTGAGCTCCTGCACTAGACCCCAACAGATCTGACCCCGCAGAAATTGAAATCAGTCATGCTAGGCACCATGTAATCAAACTGAACTTTAAAAAAGGATAGTTTTCCAAAAAACAGGAGATTCACCAAAACCATTCAGAAGGAACCCAGTCAATTTGAAATAGCATAGAAAGAAAGTTGCATGTTCTCACCCATACGTGGGAGCTAAAAAAAATTGATCTCATGGAAGTAGAGATCAATTTGGTTAGAACTGATGTCCCCTTGGTGTCTCTTATGTGATCTCATGTGATCAACATTTTTAGCTCTACACCAATGAATAGAATGATGGTTACCAGATGGTGGGAACGGTAGTGGGGAGGGGGGAATAAACATGGGCTTATTAATGGGTACAAAACACAGATAGAAGCAATAAGTTCTAGTGTTTGATGGCACAATAGGGAGACCATAGTTAACAATAATTTATTGTACATTTTATAATAGCTAGAAAAAAATAAAATGTTATTAATACAATGAAATAATAAATCTTAAGTAACATATATTCCAATTACCCATATTTGATATTACATATTGCATGTTAATATCAAAATAACATGTATACTCCATCAATATGTACAATTATAAGGTACTCATAAAAATTTAAAATTAAAAGGAAGAAAATCTTTTTTCTTTTAATTCTGTAAGGAAAGTGACTTTGAAATAACCAATTTATTTTTGTTCTCTTTTTTCTACCTCTTCATCGCTTTTCTGCCTTTATAGGCTCCTCAGAGTGTATTTTAATTTCATAGATGAAATACTGGCTGATTGGTGAATCTCCAAAAAAAACCAACTAGATCTTTAAATCTGTTAAAATTTTGTTTTTGACTGTATACATATATATATATGAATTGATAAATATGCATAAATCTATTCATTCAAAGCATTATTGTATAAATTTGCTGTTATCCTTAATCTACATATGTTTGAAGTGTGATTTTGAGAGAGGTCAAAAGATACAAGTATAGTTTATTACTTGATAATCAGTAGTAGATCTTTGAGTTTAACCAAGGCAGGATTATTGCAGAAAAATACTCCCTTAACTAATGTACCATGTATTGGTTTATTCAAAGTAAATTTTTGACAAACTTGTAAATGTAGATCTTCATTCTCCATGTAATAAATTATACAGATCTATACTCCATTTCATATGAAAATAATGTTACTAACTCAACATTGCCACATGACATGTTTTGATCTGTTTTTTAACACAGTGATAATAAAATTGTGCTGAACTGTTCACTTCCTTCTACCATGTCCCTATTCTATGCATAGTTTTACAATGAGATATTATGTACTTTCATCATATCTAGAGTTTCTCAATCTTGTTTATGAATAATTGGCAAAAGGAAATAGCCATAGTCTATATCTAATGAGGTATCTTAGGTATAGTGAAACATTTCTTGGGTGTTTTAGAAGGAAAGAATGGTGAGGCTTTGGAACCTTATATTATATTTAACATCTGCACTTGTGTATCTTTTGCAAGAATAGACTTTCAAAATATCTTCTTCAACATTATCTAATATAATATTTTGTAAATTGTTTCATCTTTCAGTGAACTTAATGACACATGCAATTTAAATTTCAGTATTGTCATAAACTTAGCAAAAACATATAAGCTTTATAGCCGCAAATTTGTTCATGATTATTAAATCCAACTTCAAGACACCTGAGAAAAAAACCTGACAGTCCAATGTATGGTATATATATAGCTTTCAGGGAGTTACTATGAAAAAGTAAGTTGTCAATTTAGGATGGAAGCTGAGTTTGCAAATTTGTTTAAGTTAGGCCCTTTATCTATAAAGAGACCCACCTTCAAACTGGGTTAAATAAGTCATAATCAGAAGTCCCAGGTTGCAGTAGATGTCGAGTTTGGTTCTGTGCAGTGTCTCTGGCTCACGTTTTTTTATAACTTTGGATTACTTTGACAGTGTTCTTCTCTGTTTTGTTCTAAGACTAGTTTACTAACACCATGCTGGTAAAACGACATAACTGTCCACTTTTGACATTAACAAACCATGATTAATGAAGGGAGAGCAGGCCACTAAATAATTTATTCAAGTTCCTCCTTTACTAAATTCAGGACAACAGAGATTATCATGTCATTGTATGGTGATTGTACATGAATTTCCAAAGATCATTCCACAAGTTGGAAACATATTTAAAATCCTTATGGAAAACGAATAAACCCACCATCTAATATTGTTTCATGTCTCCTCCTTTGACCTCCAGCATACTACCTGCTCAAAAGAGTCTGCCACCACCAAGAAGATTTAGAAGAGTCTATACTCTTGTTAATTCTAGATTTAGCTCAGGGTTATATATTTGTCTTTAGCAAGGATGGTACATGATCAATTCTCAATTCTTTTTATAATGAATCAATTTAGGGTAGAACATATTAATATCATCCTTAATTTGTCAGAAGGTATGTACACTGCCTGTAAAATCTGAAATTCTTTCCATTTCTTTCCCCATGTCTTGGACCACTCCTTTCCTCTTATTGAGTTGACACCATTGTTCTAGGTCTTATCTTCTGCATGGACAAAAGATATTGCCACTTTGAGCTACAGTCTATATTCTCCAGGAAAACATCTTTCTTTCTTCCTTCCCTATCCGATAAAGGAAGAAGTCACTTTCCATTCTTAACAGGACCATTATCTTTCTTCTTGGAAATCTAGGAAACTGTTGTTCCTGCTTTAAACTGGAAGTTAAAACATTTAATCTGAATTTTGTGAGGCCTCTTTTTTTTAATAAAAAAAAGCATAAGGATTTTTTCCTATGGCATAATTTAAAATAGTTATATAAACATGAAAATCAGTGTCAGAAAATAAAGCTGAGAAATGATACATAGCAGGTTGAGTAAAATAGAATTTTAAGTTTAGTATGTAGTTGAGTAAAAGCTCTAGAAAGAAAGAATGTTATCTGAAAATATTTTTAGAGTTAAATAATCGTTTACAATACTACATTGCAAATGGTACCAATTCACATATTATTTTAAAACAGTATTTGAGATATTTTATAAAAGCTATTCATAGCTTTTATCTGTGATGATATGGCATTACAAAATTTCAGAAAATCACCGCTGATTATTACCAACCTTCTTTTAAGATCAGTGCTGTGGGACAGGGTGAAATGAGAACATCTCACGGTTACATGCAGGTCAATCCAACATGTTATGTATAAGATCTTATGCAGATAGAGATTTAATATTAATTAAGACATAACCTCTGCCCTAAAGAAGATGGGGTCTAGCGGTGGAGACTAAAATATGCACAATTATCTGTAATAGAAAACAGTGTGTGAAGATGCAAGGGAGATAGCAATTGCCAGAGGGTCAGCAAGTCAAAAACCAATCATGAAAGTAACACCTGAGATGGGGCTCAATACCTGATTAGCATTTCAGTAGGCAGAAATGGTGAAGGAAATTCCAAAATTAGAGAAATAATAAGTAAAACTAAATGGGTGAATATGTGCAATATATTACAGGAGATAAGAAATAATCTGGTAAAAATGAACTGCAGCCTACGTGGCATTCAAGTTAACTTGGGTCCAGACCTAAAAAGCCCTGCCTAAGCACCTCACACCATTTACTGAAACAACTGCGGAGCTGCGCTTTATGCATGTGTATTTTTAGTCTAATTTTGCTTTGTGTTTTCTACAGAGAAAGAATTCAGAGGCCGGGCGCGGTGGCTCACGCCTGTAATCCCAGCACTTTGGGAGGCCGAGGCGGGCAGATCACGAGGTCAGGAGATCGAGACCATCCTGGCTAATACGGTGAAACCCCGTCTTTACTAAAACTACAAAAAATTAGCCGGGCGTGGTTGCAGGCTCCTGTAGTCCCAGCTACTCGGGAGGGTGAGGCAGGAGAATGGCCTGAACCCGGGAGGCGGAGCTTGCAGTGAGCCGAGATCGCGCCACCGCACTCCAGCCTGGGCGACAGAGGAGACTCAGTACCAAAAAAAAAAAAAAAAAAAAAAAAAAAAAACAAGAATTCAGAAAAAAATGAATACATTTTTCCACACATCTTTTTCCATTCGAAATACAAAAGCTTAATTGAAGCTCATTGGGAAAAATATCCATTTTACAGCTTTAATGTGTTAATGAGCAAAGGCTATTATTTCCCAGCCCTCAAACTCATTATCAAGGCTTTATTTTGTTTTCATAATATTTTTTCTTAAAAATTTACAAAGATAATATAAAAACACACCATTACAAATAATTTAAGCAGTTGCCATGTGTATTGACAAATTTAAGACAGTAACTTTACAACTAACTCATTCTCACTCCATCCCTAGAGGTGAAAAAATGTTTGTTATGTATTCTGAGAGTATATACAGTATATATTGTACAAACACATTTTCTTTATGTAAATGTATATGTAAATATACATTGTTTTGCACCTTGAAATTCTATTCACCTAACAATGCTATTTCATTGCTTACTTTTCTGGTATTAAGCTTAAGAAATAAAGGGTCTCATCTTGCCTTCCTCCCTTATTTCAGGGTTCATGTTACTGGTGTCAAAGGCCTAAAATTTTCTTCCCAGTATTATAGCTATTTATGATAAAAGGCAAGTCAAAGTACCCCAGGAACTCTCTTTCCAGCTTTTCTTAAATAAAATTGACTATTTCTGCAACATAATCTGAATATCAGTAGTTTGAAACCTAGCATATCACTAACTAAAATACTTTCAGATTAAAAAATTAATTGCATGTTAAAAGGCCAGGAACAGTCCATGTTGTGGATGCAAACTCCTATTGTTCTTTATTTCATTTCTTTTTTTCTGATTTTTCTTCACATCAACCCTTCCCCTATCAAGATCATAAGTTTAGAACCTCTCTTTTAGGTATGGCTAGCATGCAAAGAGTCCTTTAATTTTGCTAACAACTCTTAAATGGAATTTTCTTATCCTTTTTCAAAGTATTTTACATCTGAAATTCTCATCTACTCAGTTCTTCTCATAGAAGAGATTGGAGCTCTCCAGCTCAGGCAGAAGTTTTACCAGAAATGGGATAAAATTCCAACACCAAATTGACTAAATCTCATTTATGGTGAAGAATCCCATTTGAGAAGCCTGCTGGGGCAGTGTAGAGATAGTCATGCTTTCCGGAAAAAACAGGAAAAATATTTATTACAAACCATTCAAGTTTTCCTATTATTTGTGATTTTACTACAGCAAAAGAAAGATAAGTACTAGTGACAATATAGGTAATATACTCCGAGGGATGGGTGAACTGAGAATGGAGTGAGAAAATAAAAACAGAACAGATAATTTGGAGCACTTCATTAATATGTACTGATTGTGCTGTACTGGGCTGGTACCTAGAAAAATTATCTTTGTGAGACAGTCTATTTAAAGTAACATTCTCCTTTAATGGTTTGTATCTTAAATTCTAATTACCATTGTGACAAACTGGGACATTAGTACATTTGTATTAGTATTTTAAATTAGCATAATAATTGTACATATTTATAGGGTGTAATGTGATATTATAATTCATGTATACAATGTAATGATCAAATCAGAGTAATTGGGATATCCATCACCTCAAGTATTTATCATTTCTTCGTGTTAGGAACATTCCAAATCTCTTCTAAGTATTCAAAAGTGTACAATAAATTATTAACTATAGTTATCCTACAATGCTGTAGGACACTATAACTTACTCTTCCAAGTTCAGCTATAATTTTTTATCTTTTAACCAACCACTCTCTAACTGCTTTCCTGCCGTCCACAGCCTCTAATAACCACTATTCTACTTTCTACTTCTATGAGATCAACTTTTTTAGCTTCCACACGAGTGAGAATATGCAGTATTTTTCTTTCTGTGCCTGACTTATTTCACATAACTTAATGTCTTCCAGGTTCATCCATGTTGCTGCAAATGACAGGATTTTATTCTTTTTTATGGCTACATGATAGTCTGTTGCATATATACACCATTTTTTTAATTCATGTGTTGATAGACCTTTAGGTTGATCATGTATCTGGGCTATTGTGAATAGTGTTGTAATAACCATGATGGTGCAGATATCTCTTTGATATACTGATTTTCTTTCTTTTGGATATATACCCAGTAGTGGGGTTGTTGGATCATATAGTAGTTTTATTTGTAGTTTTTTGAGGAACTTCTATACTGCTTTTCATAATATCCGTACTAATTCACATTCACACTTAAATAAGACAAACTTGGTGAGTGGATTTTTTTTTCTAGGAAAATGACACATAGGTAAAATAATGACAATTATCTGAAAATTAAGCTTTCAAATTTCTCAAACCCCATTTTGACCCCTGCAGTGACCTTTCACCTGTTGGGTCACTGTGATTGAAGGCTTTTGGTTTTAAGAGTGCCAAATATCTTGGATTAGGGGGATTGGACTAGGTCAAGTTAAAATGCTACGTAAGTGTTTATTGCTATTCTTAAGGTCCTTTGGAGATTTACATTGATTAAATTCTCCTCAGATATGAAAAGCTTTGGCTAATTTCCAGGGTTCCAAAAAGTTGAATTTGATAAGTTTGCTGGTATTCTTATTGCTTTAACAGAGGAGAGGATTTTTGGAAGTCCTTATTCTGTCATTCCTAATGATGTCACTTTTCACTTTGACCTTCAAGGTATGCAGCAAGACAAATTTATTTGGTTTGGAATTATGCTAGTTTATTTATTCATTAATTTGCATGTTTAACAGTATTTGTTTTAAAAATATTTAATCTTGTACTTATTTATTCTTATTTTTCTAACACATAATTGGCTAATTAAATGTACATGAATATGAATGTATTTGTTTGTTTTTCTCAGTGCATAGGTGAGTTTCTAGGGGTAAACTAGGAACTTGTAGAACAACTTTAGGCCCTACTAGTGTTATACAGCACAGAGTACTTTAGAAGAATATACTTTTTATAACCTGGAATTTCACTGCATGTATAAGTGGAAGTAAAACTGTACATTTTACCCAAATGTAATTACAAAATATCTTTCTCATGTTTACATCCAGGAATAAATGCGGCAAAAATTATTCATTTTTAAATTGAGTAAGATGATCATTCAGGCATATGGTTGAATATATTTCTGTATGACATGCAATTTATTTTATCATTTTAAAAAGTCAATTGACCACTTTTATATTAGTCATACCTAGAAAGAGTTAGCTGCAGAGAAATACTAGATATTTAGTATAGTGTTATACAGTGAAGCCAAAACACCCACCTCATAAAATATCTTATGCAGTTGTCCAATTACAAAATAAAATTTTCTCACATTGTCCTTTCTTCTAGGTTGTTTTACAGTTACTAAATAGTTCAACTATTGGCCAGTAAATAACTATTGATAGATTCATTATCATATGCTACCATTTCTCTATGGAAGTGATAACCCTATTTAACGACAGACTAAGAAAAAAGAGAAATGACTCATAAATAAAATCAGAAACAAAAAAGACATTCCAACTGAAACCACAGAAATACAAAGGACCATTAGAGTCTATTATGAATAACTATGCACTAACAAATTAGAAAACATAGAGAAAATAGATAAATTCCTGAACACATAAAACTTACCAACATTGAACCAGAAATAAATAGAAAACCTGAACAGATCAATAGCAAGTAATGAGATTAAATCAGTAATAAACAGCCTCTCAATAAGATACAAGCCCAGAACTGAATGGCTTCACTGCTAAATTTCACCAAACTTCAAACAACAACCAATACCCCTGAGACCAAAACCAGGTAAGAACATGACAATGTAAGGAAAGTGCAGGCTAACGTCCCAGATGAACAAAGCTGCAAAAGTCCTCAAAAAATATTGCAAATCAATTCCAACAGTACATCAAAAAGATTATACCTATGATGAAGAGGGATTTATCCCAGGGATGCAAAGATGGATTGTACACATGAAAATAAATGAACATGATATATCACATCAACAAAATGAAGGACCAAAACCATATGATTGCTCAATAGATGTAGGAAAAACAGTTGATAAAATTCAATATTCCTTTATTATAAAAACTCTCAACAATTAAGCTTGGAAGGAATGTAGCTCAACACAATAAAGGCCATAAATGAAAAACCCCAGTTAACATCTACTGAATGAGAAAAAGTTGAAAGCTTTTCCTGTAAGAACTGGAATAAGAAAAGTTTGCCTTTGCCCACATTTACTGCTCTTATTTAACATGCTACTAGAAGTCCTGGCCAGAGCAATTAAGCAAGGGAAAGAAATGAAGGGCATCCAAATGGGAAAGAAGGAAGTCAAATTGACCCTGTTTGCAGATAATATGACCTCATGTAGAGAAAAATCTAAAGATTCCACCAAAAACTCTTAGAGCTGATAAACAAATTCACTAATATAAAATCAACAAACAAAATAGGTAGCATTTCTATACACAAATAACAAACTAGCTTAAAAAATCAAGAAAGGGATTCCATTTATCATAGCTAATATAAAAAACTACCTAGGAATGAATTTATCCAAGGAGGTGAAAGATTTCTACAAGTAAATCTGAAAATCACTGATGAACAAAACTGAACAGGACAGAAAAAAATGGAAAGATGTCATATGGTCATAGACTGGAAGAATTAATATTGTTGATAATACTACCCAAAGCAATAGGCAGATTCAGTGCAACACCAATCAAAATGCCAATGACATTGTTCACAGAAATATAAAAAAATCCTAAAATTTGTATGATACCACAAAAGTCCTCAAATAGCAGAAGCAATCATGAACAAAAAGAATAAAGCTGGAGTCATCACACTGCGTGACTTCAAAATGTCATACAAAACTATAGTAATTAAAACAGTATGGTACTGGCATAAAAACAGACACAGGTAACAATGGAACAGAATACAGAACCCAAAAATAAAGCCATGCATCTACAACCAACTAATTTTTGATAAAGTTGTCAACAATGTATGTTGAAGAAAGAACGGTGTCTTCAATAAATGATGATGGAACAACTAGATATCCATATACAGAAGAATGTAACTAGACCTCTAACTCTCAGACTTCTAACTCTCATGTAAGAGCAATTAAAAATGGATTAAAACTTAAATATAGGACTCAAATGTATGAAGCCACTAAAAGAAAATATAGGGGAAATGCTTCAGGAAATTTGTCTGGGTAAAAATTTTATGAATAAGACCTCAAAAGCAGAAAACAAAAGCAAAAAAAGACAAAGGGGATTACATCAAGTTCAAAAGCTTCTTCACAGCAAAGGAAACAGTCAACCAAATGAAAGGTAACATAGAGAATGGGAGAAAATATTTGCAAACTATTCATCTGACAATGGATTGATATCCAGAATATACAAGGTACCCAAACAACTCAAAAATATAAAAACAAATAATGCAATTTAAAATGCACAAATGATCTAAATAGATAGTTCTCAAAAGAAGATATAGCAAGTGTTTATTTTTTAAAAAAAGGCTAAACATCACTTATCAGCAGGGAAATGCAAAGCAAAACCATGAGTTGTTATTTTATTTTTTATAATGGCTATTATAAAAAACACAAAAATAACAAATGCTGGTAATGACGCAGAAAAAAAAGAAACTCTTATGTAAAGTGAAAAGTGACATTATCAGGAATGACAGAATAAGGACCTCCAAAAGTCCTCTTCTGCATAAAAATGATAAGAACATCAGTGAAATTATCAAAATCAACTTTCTGGATCCTTGGAAATTAGCCAAAGCTTTTCACATCTGAGGAGAATTTAATCAATGTAAATCTTTGAAGGATGTTAAGAATAGCAATAAACACTTATGTAGCATTTTAACTTGACCTAGTCCAATCCCTCTCATCCAAGTTATTTGGCACTCTTAAAACCAACAACCTTCAATCACAGTGACTCAGCAGGTAAACAGTCACTACAAGGATCAAAATGGGGTTTGAGAAGTTTCAAAGCTTAATTTTCAGATAATTATCATTATTTTACTTATGTAGCATTTTCCTAGAGAAAAATACACTCACAAGGTTTGTCTCTGCTTACATAACTTGCAGCTCACCCTGTGCTAACATTTTCCTTGAGTCATTTGTCAATGGAAATCAATGACAGTTGTTTAGCATTATCATTTAAATGTTAAGGTTGTTTTTAAAATATGGCAAAATGTAAACTAATTCAAAAAGTTAAAATAAATAGCCAAGAAATAAAATTTTGGAGGGGCTTTGAAAACCTCTGGCATATTTCTGTTAATTTTGAAGGTGGTGCACATATGTAGGCTTAAGTATATGATGAGGGCTGTGTGCACATTAAGAAAACACCTAAGTTCTCATTTCTGGCTGAACTTGAGGCCCTATACAAATAGAAATTGAAAGTTATGGCAAGTTTTGGGCTGGCCCTTGAAATTAACTAAAGGATTTCAAAAATCTTGGAATTTTTTTTCAAGAAAAATGTTCAATTGTAAATAACAACAGAGAGAATAACAGCTTCACTGAACATTGAAGGTATGCCCCAATACATACCTACCTCCTTTGCAGAGAATGAGAAATGTTGGTTGCAGATATTTAAGAAAATCTCTTTAACTGACCACTCATTAATCAACCACTAAGCTAACTGAATAGAGATTTTTAGCAGACCCACATGAGAATGAATACAGATTTTAAGAATTACTTGCCACAAAAGAAATATTAACAATGACAACAAATAACTATAAAAAGAAACAACAACAAAACCTAAGGATGGGAGATAATCTGTATTTCAGAGTTGGAACACTATATATTATATGAAATGTCAAGTCTTCAATTTAAAAATCATGATATGAAAGGAATACAAAAAAAATGTCCCATACAAAAAAGAAAGACAAAAAGAAAGGGCCCTTAAAGATTCACAATTTTTGATCTTGTTAGTCAAAACTTTAAAATCACCTGTTTTCAATATTTTCAAAGAAATAAGCCATGTTTAAAGAACTAAAGGAAAGTATACGAATGATGTTTCATCAAAGAGAGAATAATGATAAAAAGATAGAAATAAAAAAGAATGAAATAAAAACTGTGAAGTTGGAAAATATAGTATTTGATAGAAAAAAATCACAGAGAAGCTCAACTAAAGATTTGGGCTGGCAGAAGAATGCATCTGATAACTTGAGAGGGATGAATTGAGATTAGCCATTATAATGAACAGAAAAGTGAATGAAGGAAAATAAACAGATCCCAAGGACCATAAGAAATGTTATTATGCATATCAATTTATACATAATGAGAACCCTGAAAGAAGAGGAAAAAGAGATGTAGGGTAAGAAATAATATTTGATGAAATAATGATTTAAAAAATTCCCAAATTCCATGAAAACCATTCATCTGTACATCCAAGAATCTCAGTGAACTGCAAGTGGGATGAATTCAAAAAGATCTAAATCTTGACACATCATAACGAAACTTTCAAAAGCTAAAGAGGGTATCTTGAAAACAGCAAAACAGAAACAACTCATTATTTACAATGCGCAGAAAAAGAAGTCTGACAATCAACAGTTCTACTAATATATGAAGAGAAGTTAATCCTTCAAATATAAAGAGTTTCTCAGATAAACAAAAAGTAAAATAATGTACTACTAGCAGACCTGCCCTACAAGAAAAAATGCTAAAGAGAGTCGTTTCAGTTGACATGAAAAAACACTAGACAGTAAATCAAATTCATGTGAAGAAATAAAGATTACAAGTAAAAGTAACTAGATAGATAAATATAAAAAATATATATTTTTGTTTGTAATTGTTTGTATCCCGTATCTTCTTTAAGACAACTACAGAAAGCAATAATGATCACTGTTTATTTCTATAAACTAGCAATGAACAATACAAAAATGAAATTAAGAAAACAATTTCATTTATAATAGCTTATAAAGAAAAATTATATATCAATAAATTTAAATCAATGCAAAACGTATACACAATACTACAAAATAACATTTTGATAAATAAAATAAATTTAATTATAAAAAGTAAAATAAATTGAATGATATCCTTCATTTCTGGATCAGAACACTTAATATTATTAAGGTGTTAATTACTCCCCACATTGATCTGCATATTTAATTCATCCCCTTCAAAAGCACATAAAGCATTTTTGTGGAAATCAATAAATTGATTCTAAAATTCATATAGAAATGTTACAGACTCAGAAAAGCCGAAAGAACCTTGAGAAAGAAAAAGTTATGGGACTCACGGATTCTGATTTTAATGCTTGCTAAAGAAAAAAAAAAATCAAATACAGAGAAACAGAGAATAAAAAGTGGTTAACGAGGTGGGGATGGGGAAAAAATGGGGAGATAAAGGTCAAAGGATACAAAATAGCAGATATGTAGAATAAGCAAGTTTAGAAACATTGTACATAGTGAGGTCTCTACTTAATAGTATTATATTGTATTCAGGATTTTTGCTAAAAGAGTAGATTTTAGGCACCTGCCATGTACATACAAAACAGGTAACTGTGTACAATGATGAATGTTAATTTACTTGACTTTAGTAATCATTTCACTATATGTATCTCAAAACATCGTGTTGTATACTTCAAATATATAAAATTGAATGTATAATATATAAAATGTAAAGCTTCCTAGGAAGTTACAGTAATTAAGATGTGTGCTACTAGCATAAGTTATATGAACTATAACTTATATGATATATGTTATATATATCATATGTCAACATAACTTATGTTATCAATATAATTTGTATGATATATAGAAGTTATATAGCTTATATGACATGTAATGTATATATAACACATATAACTTATATGTTATATATAACAACTTCACTGTATGTATGAATAAATGAATATTGATACATATATAAAATAACTGGGACTCGGGATCTCTCATATTTATGGGCAATTATACAGAAACACTGCCAAGATAATACAACGGGGACAAAGAACAGTCTTTCCAAAAATGGCGCTGAGACAACTATTTATCCACAGGGAAAAGAAGTGGAACCCTTATCTTATGGCATGTACAAAAATTATCTAAAATTACATCATGTTCCTAAATGTGAACACTCAAACAGTAAAACTCTTAAAAGAAAACAGTGTGTATTTTCTTTCTTAAAATTTTTATTTTATTTTACTGTAAGTTCTGGGATACATGTGCAGAACGTGCAGGTTTGTTACAAAGGTGTACATGTGCCATGGTGGTTTGCCGCACCCATCAACCCATCATCTAGGTTTTAAGCCCCACATGCATTAGGTATTTGTCCTAATGCTCTCCCTCCTCTTGCCTCCTATCCCCCGATAGGCCCTGGTGTGTGATGTTCCCCTCCCTGTGCCCATGTGTTCTCATTGTTCAACTCCCACACATGAGTGAGAACATGAGGTGTTTTGTTTTCTGTTCCTTTGTTAGTTTGCTGAGAATGATGGCTTCCAGCTTCAACCATGTCCCTGCAAAAGACATGAACTAATTCTTTTTTATGGCTGCATAGTATTCCATGGTGTCTGTGTGCCACATTTTCTTTATCCATTTTATCACTGATGGGCATTTGGGTTGGTTCCAAGTCTTTGCTATTGTAAATAGTACTGCAATAAACATATGTGTGCATATGTCTTTATAGTGTAATGATTTATAATAGTTATATCTATTATAAATAGATTACTGGGTACATACCAAACTGGGTATATACCCAGTAATCCCCAAAGTAGAGGGATTGCTGGGTCAAATGGTATTTCTGGTTCTAGGTCCTTGAGGAATCCCCATATGAAAACAGTGTATATTTTCATGACCTTGGACAAGGCAATGGTTTCTTAGATATAATGTCTTAACCAGAAGCAACAAAAGAAACAAAATTTAAACATCAAAATTGACAATTTTGGGGCTTCTTTCAAGAAGCACAATATGGTACTATCAAGAGAGTGAAAATACAATCCACAGAATATGAGAAAACATTTATGTGATATAGCAGTTAAGAATTTATTACCCAGAATACATAAAGAACTTTTCTAATTCACTCATACATGACAAATAGCCCAATTAAAAAATCAGTAATGGAAAAATAAGCAAAAGTTTTTAATAGATAGTTCTCAAGAGAAAATACACAAATGACCAATAAGCACACACACAAAAAAACCAATGCTCAACATCAGTGGTTATTAGGGAAATGTAAATCAAAACCACAATGAGATACTTCCTCACACCCACTAGGATGGCTATAATCAGAAAGACAAACAAGAGCAAGTATTGGCACGGATGTGGACAAATCACAACCCTTACTTACACGTTACTGATGGGAATAAAAAATGGTGTCGCTGCTATGGAAAACAGCCTAGTAGTTTTTCCAAAATTAAACATTAGTTACCATATAAGCTGCAATCTCCTAGCAAGATATCAAAGAGAATTAAAAGCATGAGTCCACACACAAACCTGTATAGGAATGTTCACAGCAGAATCATTTAAAAAGTCAAAATGTGGAAATAACCTAAATGTCCATCAGCTGTGTTCATTAACAAAATCTGATATTTCCATATGATAGAATACAATTCAGTCAAAAGAATAATAAAGCACTAATACAGGTTACAACATGGAACAGTGATGCACACAACGTGGATACATACATATATACAACATACAAAGAACATGGGTGATCAGTGAAAACATTATTATAAGTGTTAAAATCCAGGCACAAAATGTCTCATCTTGTATAATTCAAATTATGAAAAAAAGATTTAGAATAGGCAACTGCATAGAGAATGGAAGCAGGTTAGTAGTTGCCAGGGCCTGAGGGACATGGAAATTGGTAGTGAACGCTAGTGAGTAAGGAGCTGCTTTTTGGGGCAATGAAAGACTTCTGCAATTAGGTAATGAAGATGTTTGTACCACTTTGTAATTATACTAAAATGATTGAATTATACATTTTAAAGGGGTGAATACTATTATACATACATCACATCTGAATAATTTTTTTATAAAAATAGTCAATGATGCTTTTTTAAACTTAAATTTATTTCCAACAACTATATACTCAAATGAATACCTGAATCTGGCCTCTGTAAAAGGAAAAGAGAATTTTAAGTGCTTTAAGAGACTCAGGGAGAAGGAGTAATGAAAACAGAAGTGTCTTGATCCTCCTTTCATGTAGATGTAGAAAAAAATAATGTGTACTTAAAAGTAGAGGACAATGTTAAGGGTTCTTTATTTCCCGGTGGTATCCTGTAGCTCACAAATGCTCCTTTCTCCTAAGTGGCTTACAAGGGAGAGAAATCGAAACTCAACAAACCAGCTTATAAGCAGAAAATGCTGAGTCTAAGTGAGTAATTATTAAAGACTCTCTGTGGAATCCTTTCTAAATGTCATTAATAGATTAATGGATGAATATGCACCTAATTTCTTTACTTGTCGAAATGCATCACATTTAATTCAGAAAAACTGAAACCATAGTAGAAGGAAATTAAGAATATTCCATAGGTTAAAAAATGTCAATGTATGAACTTTTCTTTCTTAGGCTTTGGTAAACTGTATATTATAGAAGAAAATTTCTGTGGTAAACTGATAAGACGGCAATCCAAGAATGTTGACAAACGTACACACATGCAGTTTGTAGATATATATAATTGTCATTAACATGTATATAGTTAGATTTTAATGAATACTATGGTGTGAATGGGCACAAACCTAATCTTGCCATTTCCTCTTCAGTATTTTTTACTGCAAGGAATTTGACTTTTTAAAAATGATATAAGAAAACAAAATGGCAATGCATAGCATATGCACACACACACCCCCCCCAATATGAACTAAACATATGGATCAACAGAGTCTAAAACTGCTCACCCTGCGGAAATAAATGTAAGACAATTAATACTACATCAAATTTAAAAAAAAAATCATCTAAATTTTTAGGTTGTTTCCTTTTATAAATATCGTTAAGTGACCAAGTGCCAAACACTTAAGCCTTACTGATTCTCTTTTGAATATTACTTTTGAATACTGTGTTCAGGTAGGTTCAGAGTCATTTTTCATATTGCAACCAGAAATATAACATATGTTGAATATTAAGGATTACAAGCGCTCAAATTACTAATATTTTTCAATAATCTATGAAACAAGAAAACATCAGAATTCATATATTCAGGGTGGGCATGATGTTTATTAAAAAATTAAAAAAATAAAATTTGACATAAGCATTTGGTTAATTCAAATGTATATCCTATTATGAGAACACCATGTATATTTTATTAAACTTATTATCCTTGACATTCTTACTAAATTAAACCCAAAGGATAGCACATAAAATTTGTATTTTTTATACTCCAGAAATTCACTTGTGGGATGTGAAGATGCCTGACAAAAGCACAGGAATGAATCATTTTTACTGTAACATAATAATGAAGAAAAATGTCTCCATAAAATACTTCCAGATGATTATTCAAATTGTCTTCACTCTGCATGTATGCTTCTGTGTATGAATCCATAAACAGTCATAATTACAGTGTGCTGAAACATTTGTTTGAATTTGCATGGTTTCTTTAGCAATATCTAATAGACATACTGCTTTGCATAGAAACTCGTCTTTGAATAATGTAAAGACATTATAAGAAGAATAGAAGTAAATATTTTATTTATTTAGATTTTTGAAAACAAATGATTAGAACTTGCTGCATATGAAAGTACAGACAAATAATGTATTCCTTTCCTAATATTTAGCTAATTTTTTAAAAAATTTATATATCTGAGATACATAAGGAGCTGTACAGAGCTGATTTGGTTTTACTGGAACTGGAGCTAGAAACAAAGACATATAGAAAAACTGACTCAGTAAAATAAAGGCAGTGTAGATTTTTGTCCAAAACGGTAGGTGCTTATAAAACATATTTTTAAAATATTTATTTTAATTTGCCTTAACAGAACAGAGTTTTGCACTTTTGCTTATCTACATAACTACTATACAAAGCTAGTAATCTCCTGTATCTTTAAATGTAAATAGCATCTTACTTCCAGGGTAACATTTCTTAATTTGTGGTCCAGGAACCATGTGCAACACCCCAAGTTTGCTAAATCAGAATCTTTAGGTTTAAGACACTGAAGTGTGTATGTCTAACAATGCCTCATCTTGTTGTAGCTATTATCTTGTGGTAGTATAGAAAATGGAGAAGATAGTACAGTATTTATCAATTTGCTTTAAATGGGCAACATAATTTCCATTCTTAATCTTCCTTTATCCTGAATACTATTATTATTATACATAATATTATCACCTTATAGGAACTAGAGATGCAGAGTTTAAGATTATGTAATATATATGAGGATATGTTAAGTTTTTAAAAATCTACTAATATTTTATTACAGAGATTAATTTCTACTCAATGCATACTTAGAGAAACTTTCAATGTGCAAGCATCTGATTGAATGACCAAAGTAGCTTTGTCACACCCAATGAAATCACTCATTCTCAACAAAGTTTGTATAATCTACAAATGCTCTTTTTAAAAATGATGAATACGTGAAATGTGTTTTTGTTATTAACAGATCAATTGTAACTATACATTTCTATAAAAGTAAGAAAATAAACTCTAAAATGCTAAACACAAAAATCAGCTATTCTTATTAAATGATAATATAAACAATGGATTCAGAAACAATATTCACTATGGGGCATCTCAACAGTAAATTGCAAAATGGCAATTGACTAAAAGTGTGTATCTGAAGAAGCCAGAGGTGATATTAGGTGACTTGGTGATACATAGATATTTACTTAGTTTTTTTTAAGTGGCAATAATTTATGAATAAGAATAATTAGGAAAGGTTGCCTAAATATTACAGAAAGTTGTGTTTCTGACTCTGAGACATCTTCAGTTCCAGGTATATGTTATCAAGAAGGTTTTAATCAAGAAGGATTAGTGTTTAGCTACCTGAAAATGAGATTTGGAAACACTTTGTTATTGCTCTATATAATTTACAAAAATACAAATGAATATATAGAGAGATATTGTATTACACATTCCAAAATAACAACGGAGCTTTAAAAATTCCTGTTTTATTGAAAAGAACTGAAGAGCTGTATCTACAGCCAAAATGAATACAGTAGATATAGCTAAGATTTGTTTCATAGATTACTCCAAGTCTTTTAATAAAATGTTCTTCTGTACCAAGTAACCTATATTTTTGTTTTTCAGACCTCCTTACCTTTGTAAGCAAGTGATACACTTTTATTCTTTGATCTTTTAATTAATTCAGCTGTGATTTTAATTCCATCAACAATTAAACACCTGTACTACATAACTTTGCGCTGATCCATTGTGAAAATTTCCAGGTTAGCCACACAGCTCCTGTTAAAGTTAATGATGCCACATGCTAATTGCCCATGTGCCATGTGAAAATTCCCTTATGGTGCTTAATAACCCTTACAATTCCCCATTTCTTACCCTTGCCACCAAATGGTAATAATCAGATTGTGCCACCTGCTATCAGCCCATTCTTACATAAATAACATGGGAAGGAAAAGAAGATACAGCAGGGAATTTTTTCTCATCTTGAGGATTTGAACCATTTTATAGTTTTGACTATATAGATATTAATCATAAAGCATTGCGCTTATGCTCAATTAATGCATTGAAATGAATATTAATGTAAGATAATACATACTTCTAAGAAACATGTAAGTTCAACTTGATTCAACTTTTAAGCCAAAGTCTGCATAACAAAAGGAAAAATACAAATTAGAAAATACAAATACAAATTATAAAATACAATTTTCTACCTTCTCAAAGTCCCAAAGAAATCCTGGTACCCTTAACAGACGAAGAGCCAAAATTGGCCATGTGGCTTATCAAGATCTGTTCTTGTCAAATTCTTATAGACTTGTTCTTACATGTTTGAATCTGGGGTTAAAGAAACATTTTTCTTGAAAGCTCAGAGAAAATATGGGTAATTTACTTTATTGTTGCTCTTAATTTTACCACTTGAAAGTAATTTTCATACTATGCTTGAAGAAGAAATAATTTGAAACAATAGGGTAATTTTTTATTAAATGTTACTATTCTCAAATTAGAGCTACTATTCTCTTCCAAATTATTTACCCTATTGTGACATATTCCATATTAAGGTGACCATCTGGGGATGAATTCTTCATGTTTCCGTTATCAAGACCACTATGTCTATTTCCTGCCCCACAAGGAGGTTGGAACTGATGTACCCTGAGTCTCTATTTTCAGCAAAGGATCTAGATCGGGGTGTCCAATCTTCTGGCTTCCCTGAACCACATTGGAAGAAGAAGAATTGTCTTGGGTCACGCATAAAACACACTAATACTAACTAGCTGATGAGCTAAAAAAAAATGCAAAAAATTTTCATAATGTTTTAAAGTTTACGAATTGGTGTTGGACCGCATTCAAAGCCATCCTGGGCTGCATGTGGCCAGCAGGCTGTGAGTTGGACAAGCGTGAGCTAAATGCTGACTTCCTGATAGCTTTCAGATTCCTCTATCAACTAAAAGAACTCACTGAGAGATGCAAAAATAAGAGCCATAATACACTATGAATCCATCTATAAAAATTTTCTTGATCAAGCCAGGTGCAGCGGCACATGCCTGTAGTCAAAGCTCCTTGGGATGCTAAGGCAGTTGGGTCTCTTGAGCCCAGGAGTTTGTGTCTAGCCTGGGCAGCATAGTGAGTGGTTCTCAGTGGGGACAATTTTGTACCCAAAGACAGATTTGGTAATATCTGAAGATATTTTGGGTTCACAAATGAGGGGTGTGTTACTGACATTCACTAGTTGTAAGCCAGAGATGCTGCTAAATACCCAAACGCATGGGACAGCTCCGCACAATAAAGTATTACCCAATGCAAAATGTTAAGAAATCCTGTTTTTACTATCTAAAACCCCTGTTTTTATTATGCATTATTATTATTATATCTAAAATTATTCCAGGGCAGGATCTAGAATATGTTTAATAGATGAGACTATTTTAGGCTACTAAATGACTAAATCTGCTCATACTAAATATAGGAAATATCTTTTAGGGAAGAATATTTACTTCTATTTTTACAAAGATACTTATTTAAATTTTGTTATATTTACATCTTGTTCATGTGGCACTAAGCTTTGTGAGGACAGGGGAAAGATAAAGACAGTATCCGTTTTGATAATGATTATATTCTAGTGTCAGCACAGGACCTAGTACGGAGTTGCCAACTTCAACTAACTCACAACACTCCTGTGACATCTTTATTTATTTATGTGTAATTTCTCAAAATAGGTTTTACTAACTATGAGTCCTTATTATTTGCCAATCCATTCTTAGAAGAGAGAATTTTGGGAAGAACATTACCACCCAGAAGACTCTTATTCTTTTCAGGGCAAAATAAATAATTTGATACATCAATACATGAAAAGACTATGTAAAGACATTGCTGAAGGGAAGGCAACAGTGATTTCCTTTACTGTACCATTACTGTGAAAAGTGAATACGATGACTTCTATTAGAAAAACTTTAAAAATGCATTTAAATTTACCATTGTAGGAAAGGAGTTATATTAGTAGTAGTTTCATTCCTGCATATCCAACTGTATATGGCTTTTTTCAAACAAATAACAGCAATATAACAAACAGAACAATACAACAGCAGGAGTATAGAGGAGATACACTCCTGTGTAGTATCTTCTCTGAGTATATCCATAACACTTCTCTAAAATGTTAATTTCATTAAAATGTTATATTCTTCTAACTTAAAACTTTTATATTAGTAAACAGAATATACATATTAGTATATTATACTACATTATGTATTACATATGTATTATATATCATATATTTATTATATACAATTATGTTTAAAATTATATATTAGATTATATTTACTCATAATCATATAATATAGTATAAAATATAGATGCATGAAATAAACAATATCTTTTCATATTGGAGATTAAAAATAGAAAAAATGAGGTTTATTATAAAAAATTAACAACAAATAGAACATGAAGAGCCTGTATCACCATTTTGACATATCAGAAAAGTCCAATGGATAAGTTAGAAACTTAAAATGAATATTGGCTAGGCGCGGTGGCTCATGCGTGTAATCCCAGCATTTTGGGAGGCTGAGGCAGGTGGATCACCTGAGGTCAGGAGTTGAATCTTGATTATCCACAAATGCAAGAGTTAAAGAGAAGCTAAGTAATACACAATGATGTGATGCTAGATATAAGAAAATTAAATCATGTTTTCTAAAAATCAAAAACACGGTATAGGAAAAATTAAACAAGATATTTTAAAATTGTACAATTGAACAAGTTGGAATAACTTGTGGTTTTTTGTATGTTCACCCAATGAATAAGTGAAGTAATACCAAAATATATGTTACTAAAATATGTTAGAGGGGGAGGGCTTTGGTGGAGGATAACAAAACAACTTAGGCAGAAGTTGAAAACTATGTAACATGAGAAAGTAGAAATAGGCAAACTACATTGTCCTATTATTGCATGCCTATGCCTTCTCTTTGTCATTGAATTGCAGAGTGGGAAAGCCATTTCTTGAAAGGATGACTTAAAATATCACTGTTCACTGCAACTTACTTTAAAAAATATTTATGTTTGAGAAAAGCAGAATTCCAATATGTAAAAAAAGTTGGCATAGATAAAACCATCACAGCAATTAGGTAATTAGGGCTAACAGAAAGCCATATTCTTGCCAAATTCATAAGATTGCACACTGTTTCAAGTTTTCCTGGATACAGATCAGCCTTTTGAAGGAATGAAGCCCACATTTGAGTCAGTTCAAATATTTAATGGATCAAGATAATCTTTCACTAGCCAACAAGCAAGACGAAACTAAAAATAGTATTATTCTGAACCTCAAATTATCTTAACCAAGCTAAAATATCCAGGGACAGATAAAGACATGACAATATAGGAAACCAAAAGAGGAAAAAGACAATTAAATACAAGCCCATAATCATCCAGATTATGAAATTATGCAACATAAACTATGAAACAACTATGATTAATATGCTAAGGAAAATGTTTTTTGAAAAGCACTGGCAACTACAGAGAAGAAACATTTTGAAATTCTACAACTGCAAATGGAATAACTAAAATTAAAAACTTAATGTATTTAAAATTGAATTAGATGCAACTGAACGGAATATAGATAAACTGGAAGACAGAAGAGAAGAAAATGGCACTTTCGAAATATTGAAAGCAATAATTACCAAACCAGAATTTTATAGTCAGCAAAAAATACTCTTTAAGAGTAAACGTAAAATAAAAGACAATTGGAAATTATATAAGTGGTCACCAGAAGAACTTACTCAAGGATATACTAGATTGTTTGGTAGAAAAATAATAATTATAAATAAACATTCTGCTATGCAGAAATGAAAGATTAAATAGATGAATGCTTTAATATGTGGTTTTATAAAAGAACAGTGATATATCATGAACAGAAACCTATACTTATTTCTCTCTATCACTTATGTATCTACTTAAGTGACAACTGTATGACATAAGGCAGAAAGGCATGAACACAAGTAAAGTACTCAGATTAATGCTACGTAAGGTAAGCTAGAAAATCACTGGTTTATACTAGACACCAAGAACACAGATTTCACTTTCTAGAGTAACCAAAAAACCAACAGTGAAAGAATATGTAACTAATGAGCTAATAGAGTACAAAATACATAAACAATTTTAAAAAGGCAAAACAGAAGAGAAACACAAGTAGAAGGCAAATGCAAAATAGCATATCTATTCTCAAATAAGTCAGTAATCACATTAAAATTAAACAGATTAGCTAGGACCATTGGAGTGATTTACTGAGAAGCTCAGCAAATCCTCTCACCAAAGGCAATGATAAAACTGACAAAAATTTTAATAAAACCATTCAAGACTCTGGACATTTTATTTTTAATAAGCTGCAATTAAACAAAAGGAACTAGACAAAATAAGCATGGATTTCCAATACTCAGTTTAAAGAATGTGTGGCATTACATTTGTGATGTAGCAATTTGTTCACCAAATTTAATTACACTGAATAGACACTTCTGGTTCTATCTATGTAGGGTAATTGTTAGATCACCTATTAAGCTTGTTGCAATCAGCTCAGGAGGGGAAATTAAAATGCACCTCTGTAGCTTCATTTTGGTCACTCTAAGGTTAGGGACTTCTTTCTTGCATCCAGCTGAGTTCTAAATGCAACCTAATGATATCTCTTACTGGTCTGAAGGCAAAATAGATAATTGACCGTAGAGGAAATTGCTTGCAAGATGTAGAGTAAAAGAAAGCTAACATTTTTGAGAACTAGTCTTGACAATGGAGGCTTCTTTTGAATTGAAGCAATTCACATAGTTGGGTAAGAAGATCTGTTGAAGAAAATAGTAGGCTGGCATTGTCAGGACCCTAAGCATTGAAAGGAAATGTCTAAAATGCTGATAATAGTGTAATTACGTTCATAGATTTGTCACTTCTAAGTCTCTTTCAGTTTTCTCACCCATGCATTTTTTAAATATAAGCCCACCTAGAGAATACATTTTGCTTCATTAAAAAGTAATAAAGCCTAGAAAAGCAAGGGTAATGGTATTAGTAGCCAGAAGCTAAAAATTTATATTCAGTTCTAAATGTATTTGAGAATGAAATATTTTGCTATAGTAAAATAAGAAACATACATCTTTTTTGAAAAACAAAGAAGTACTTCTGTATGCACTTTTGCATACAGATTTGCTCCCACCAATGGTAGTGATTTGTTGAGGTAGATGTTGTGATTAAAATTGGGGTCCTGCTGCAATTACTGTGACTATGTACTGAGCTGATGAAGAAAGAATGAAATCAGAGAGTCAGGGGGAGAAAACACTCCAAGGCTGTATGAGAACTACTGTGAATATGGGTGAGTGGAAAATGAGAATCCTGGCAGCAGTCACAGTGACAGGACTGAGAGGTGCAGTGCCTGTGCTATCCAGTGGTAGCTGAGACAATGAAAGTTGGCATTGCATTTAATTCTGAGCCTGGAAGATACCTAAAATTAAGTGTTCCTTGTTCACTCGTTTCTTCCCTTTTTACATATTTTGTAAAACCCTGGAGATACAGAAAATATAAATACACATTTTTTAAACAATAGCTAACCTTTGTTGAATGCCAAGGAAATCTCAGGTACAGTTTTAAAGAAGAGCATATTTCTTTCTTACTTCAACAGAATAAGGTAGTTATATTCTTTATCCCAACTGTAAATATGAGGAAATTGATTCAAAGTAAGATGAGTGCTTGAATAATGTTTCACACTGGCAAACTGGCAGAACTAGAATTTGACAATAAGATCTCTGAATCCAGAATGAGCCTTTTAAAAACTAAGAACTCTTCTAGCAATTTTATTTTAAACATTCAATTGGTCATTCAACACACAACTATTTAGATATAGTCTTAAGTTTATGTACAGATAAGTGAAAATTGGCATGATTCCTGCTGCTATAAGGACGGTGTCTCAGAAAACAAATTAATTTTAAAAATTGAAAAGAAAGCAAATACATGAGCATCAAAAATGCAAATTAAATTTATATTGAGATACTACTACTATACACCTGCCAGAATGACAAAAATTAAAGTGAATAACAAATCCAAATGTTATTAAGAATGGGTAACTCATTATCTCGAATGTTAATGAATGGAGCTCCTGAAATCCTCATATAGTGCTTCCAGGAGCATAACATGAACAATCACTTAGGGAAAATTGTGTTAATCTCTTACAAAGCCAAACTTATCCCTATCATATGATTCAACAACTCTTAGGTATTTACTAAACAAATGCAAACACATATACATATAAGTATTTATAAATAATATTCCTAGGAATTCTGATCTTTGTAACCAAAAGTCTCTCAAGAGCAAAATGGGTGAAACGTATTGTAACATAGTCATAGAACGGAATACCACTCAGTAACTGAAATAGCAAACTTAACAATACATGCAACAATACAAATGAATCTTGAAATGGATAACAAGAATGCAGACACAAAAGAATAGATGTATGTGGATAATTTCTCTGCTCATTGGTCAATGAACTTAGGTCGTTTCCACATCTTGGCTATTATGAATAACGTTGCAATGAACATGAGAGTGCCGATATCTCTAATGAGGTGCTGAATTAATTTTCTTAGACTTAAAAGTCAGTAACATTAAGATTGTTTGAATGTTTGAAAGGGTCAAAAAGGCACTGCTTTAAATCTTGCTAGTTCTTAAATAATTTTGCGATCACAATCACCCTTATAGGAAATCAAGTCTCTTTTCCACGAGACAATGTTAATGTGATGATAGCGTGGATTTGAAACCTTCTGTGAATTTCATTTTTAATTTGGAGCTCTTCTCTTTGGACAGATTGTGGGCAAAGAACAGTTTTATGTTGGAACTCTGCAAGTCCTGGCTCCTTATACTCTTCCAAATTCTGTTTGAAAACTAGGACATTTGATTTTTCGTTCATCTCCTTTTCTCACGTTAAATGGCACTCAGCATAGTGGCACACACCTGTAGTCCCAGCTACTCCAGAGGCTGAGGTGGGAGGGTCACTTGAGACTGGGAGAATGAGGCTACAGTGAACTGTGATCGTGCCACTGCACTCTAGTCCGGACAACAGAGCAAGATTCTGCCTCAAAATAAATAAATGAATAGGCACATAATAAAAAGCCTCTTTAGCATTTCCATCACTCGCATGGAAATCTTAGCCAGACCATGGAGTTCATTAAGTTCAATTACTATTTTCCATGCTATTGCAGGCAACGGCATTGTCAAACTCTCTACTACAGCATAAGAAGAATTCTCTATTATCCAAATTCCAAGAACATTTTCTTCAGTTTCCTTAAACTCTCAACGGTAGTCTTTTCACATGCTTGAAGTTTGTGCTATCAAATTTCTCAAGGTTTTTTTCAGCTGCTGTCTTCCACTAGGTCCCAGATTCAGCCACGTTTTAAGTTTTGTTTATTTGTTTATTTTTTAAATGGAAGCATCCTACTTCTGGGTATTGAATTTTGTTCTGTTTATTATTGCTGCACAATAAAGCACCCCCAAATTAACAAATTTAAATAACTATTTTATTTTGCGTACAATTTTGTGGGTCAATAATTTGGAAATAATCAGCTGGGCTGTTCTTACTGGAGACTGCATGTGCAGGCAGGTGTTGGCCGGACCTGTTGTCTACTTGATGCGTATGATGTCGCTCTCAGATGCTTAGCAGTTAATACCAGTTGTCTGCTGGGAGTTCATCTGAATGATCTACCAGAGCACCTACATATGACCTCTGTAACATGGTTGTTTTAGAATTGTTTATATTTCTTACACAGCTGATCACTTCCTCTAGAGATAAAAAAATCCCAAAGAACTATGAGGAAGCTACATGACCTTGTCTACCCTTGCCTCAGAAGTTACAGAAATGACCTCTGCATTCTATTGGTTAAAGTTGTTTCAGATTAAAAGGAAAGAGCATAGACACTATTCCTTGATGGGAATAGTCCCAAAGAATTTGCAGTAATATATCTGACCAATGAGCAAAGAAATTATCCACATATATCTATTCAAAACGATCATAAGATAAAAGGTTTATGATGCAATCTGACTTTCTAAATATATTTGCTCTAATACAGCTTCACTTTTGATGTTTTTGAGATTTTTCTATACTTACCTCTAATATAGCAATGGTGCTGCATTATTCTTTATGGTTTCATTGATTTATGTATTTGTATTTATTAAATGGTAATCAGAAGTCACCTGGCAATTTTCTTTTCTCTCTTTTCATTCAAATACTCCCCAACAAAAGCCAAAGAAGAACATGAGGCACTTCTTTAAAAAATTATAAGAACAATTACAAATTATTTTTCATCAGCTTTTGAGATGAATCCTCTTCTTTGGCACCTTTTTATCTGTGAGTATGAAGAAATGTTTTTTCTAACTTCATTCTTTGGGATGTATCCTATAATTGTTTATCTACTTGCTTGTTTGTTTTATAATCTATGTATTATTTCCAGGTTGGCTTATTTACAAAAATTACTCACCATTGACTAGTAAGAGCTGTTTCCTTGGGTTAAGTTATGTGTAGGTGACAGTAAGTACAGTAATGGGGGGTTTGAATATTTTATTTTTAGTATTAGTTATTTAACCTTTTCAAACGTTTGTTATTTTCTTTTATCTTGGTTAATATCTATTCAGTGTTCTTGTTTAATATGTGAGTGTAGAAAAGTGAGTTTGTAATAAGTACACTTTAACTTTATTATTGCTATTTTCCTTGAAATTATATTTTAAATTGCTTTATTGTATTATAGGATAACTTTAAGCCAATCCTCTTCTCTTAAAACTCTTTCATTAAAGATGATGAAATGAAATAAAATTATTTCATTCAACTAGCTGTGGTATCAGAATTCATGTGATCTGGGATAAATGGTTTTGGTAGAGCTTACCCCAAGGTGATCTTTTAAAAAGATAAATTCAGATATCTAATCTACAATTAATTATTTCTCTATCCATGAACTTTCCTCCCTTATGTTATTAGTGCTGTCTGATATAATTTAGATAATTACCCAACCAATATTCCTTTGAACTTGCAGAGAGAAAATAAGCAATTTTTGAAAATGTCATTAATTTTAGTAGGTCACTTGGGTCAAAGTCAGAAAAATTACTGCTTTAGGTTGGACAAAACAGTGCCCTTGTGATTTAAAACAGTTAATGCAATTTCCTTACTTAAAATTTAATTAATGCTGGGATTTAACACATTTGAGAATCTTTGTGGCTAATTTCCAGTTGGCAATAAATTCTCTTGGTTTCAGTTCTGCTTAAGCAAATTATGCAAAAGCGATATATTTAGATGCTATCTATTTCCTTTGTTTCTAACTGAGTTTTGACTCTGAGCAACTTGTGACAGAGTGCACATTGGAGAACAAACTTTTGGCAGAGAGATATAGCAATGATGCAGATCAATTTCAAACCTAAAACAGGCCAAGGGCAATCTTCCCTGTGTTCACGTCACCATATTTTCCTGTCATACATCCTCAAAATGGTTAGCAATGAACATTTATTTAGAAGCAACTGTACAATATGAGAAAGATCAATGTATTGTTAAAACTAAATTCTGCTGTCATCTGCTACTCATAACTCTTTAGTTCTATCTCTTATGAGTGTGATAACTGTGTAACATATACTTCATCTTCTGTATCCTTGTGTGGACTTGTTTTAGACCACATAAGATAGGCAGACATTTTACGGCATCAGAGTCTCTAAAAAATACATAACTTTGATGTTATATAAGTGAGTTCATAGAAAAAGATAAGAAGTTCCCAATTAATTTGTAAAATCAGAATTAATTGATTATCCAATACTGATAAATATGCTACGAAAAACGAGACGTTATGAACTTAATAAATACAGATACCAAAACTCTAAATAAGATAGATGTTAGCTATTAAAAAACAAGTTTAATTTATGACCAAATTTGGTTAAATTCAGTGATGAAATACTAACCAAATCTGTCAACGTAAACAATTACATCATAAACAACAGAATGTAAGATATTATTACAGAAATAGATACTAAAAATGAGATTTAGTAATGTTTTGTCATCATTACCAATAAAAACTCCAAGTGAAATAGAAATAGAAGTAATTTCATATAATAAAATTGTCTTTATAAAAAATTATCAAATATTAACTAGATATTGACATCAGAAGAGTACTTCAATTAAAATCAAGAATTATATGAGGTGCCTAAAACTGTGATTCAACATTGATTTATAGGTGAAACTAATCAATATTCAAAGAACTCTAGGAAGAAGATTCACAACGTCTAATATATTAAGATCTTGAAGGATTTTGTTATGTTATGAAAATAATCTTTTCTGTGTCAAAGGTGTTTGGCAGCTTTATATTAATAATGTTTAAGTTTGGTCCATACCTGATATTTCCATTTTTACTAAGATCTCTGCTTAATGAATTTGGGTATAAAAAGCACAAGTCAAATAAATGTGATTATTATCCCTGTTATGCTGTGATAGTAGATATAAAATTTTTAAAGAATGTGGCAGAATCCAAATACTGACTTTTAAAGCTCAAAATTATAAAAGCACTTGTCAAAATATTTGTTTTTTAATATCAAAACAATCTTAGGAACAAATAAAGGGAACCCCAGAACGATTCTTTAGAAATAGTGACAGAATACCTTAAAAAAAGACAAGTATAGGGTACACGTTGTTTCACTTTGTGGGCTCATTACAGATGTCCTCAGGCAGGCTGTTTTGCCTTGAAACACAAACTGTATACGGCTGAACTGAGGAAAGCAGTTATGCTTTTGAGAACAAATGAACATATGGAAAATATTCCATTAATACACGATATTTACATGGAAAATCACTTGCCTCTTTTGTATTATAAGCTTAAAAAATAAGCTATTTCTGATCATGGAAATAATTCACGATCCATGTAGATAATTTGAGAAATACTAAAATGTAAAACAATCAAATTAAAAAAGTCAACAAATTCAACAGAACAATGATAACTATTAATGGTAATTTGTATTTTAAATATTTTCTATGAAATATTTATATAAAATACATATATTCTGACATGAAGTTTATACATATTTTATATGTATATTGAATATACAGATGTTTGCATATGTTACTGTAAATTGGGATTTTTAATCTTTGTGAGACTTCTATAAAAATATATATATATTCTTACACAATTACTATATATTAATATATATAATTGTATATTTATATGTTGTCACTTTATGTTTAACATTATTATTATATAGCTATTTCTATCCTTATAATATATGTTTACTACAATTTAGGATAGTCTATTGCATTAAACATTTATTTAAGCATCTTAATGACTATATAACTTATCAACTTTGGGTTGATTTTCATGGGCTTATTAGAAATGTTATATTTAGTGCTAATAAAAATAATATTGCTTCTTTTGTTTTTAAAAATTTTTTGTTAAGTAGAGAAGGGGTCTCACTATGTTGCCCAGGCTGGTCTCAAACTCCTGAGCTCAGTTGCTCTTCCCGCTTGGGCCTCCCAAGGTGCTGGGATTACAGATGTAAGCCACTGCGCCTGGCTATATTTCCTCTTTTCTAACAATTAAAGTTATTTAATTATTTTTTTCTTATTGCAATGACTAGAAATTTTCACATCACTATTATGTGATAAAGGTGAAAATCAGAATCTGTTTTGTATTTCTAACCATGATAGTATAGATCTTGTGCTTCACTAGTACATTGATGATTGGGCTTATAGTAAAATAAAGAGTTCTCTATCATGTTAAGGAAGTATCCTATTATTCCTAGTGAGATTTTACTAATAATCAGCACTGATTTCTATCAAATGTCATTACAGTATGATTTATCATCAAATTTTAAACTAGGTCAGTTGAAGTACTTATAGTTTTAAAAATAATTTATTAATCACCTATTGTTTTGCAATAGAGGAATAGCTCTGTTCCATTACACTGGGCTATTATTTCATTTATTTTGGATTTAATTGGAAAGAACATGTAAAACATTTTTACTACATATTTAGAACAGTGATGGATTTAAATTAGTATTTTCTAAAGTTATACGACCATAACAATAAACCTATGAAAAAGTACATTTAAAAGGTCTTCACCTTTTTAATGATTTTGCAAAATTCTACATACAACTTCACAATTCACATCAGCATGTTCAAGGTTATTAAAGGTTCAAGGACATCACAAAATAAAGAAATCTATTCAATTTTATTTAGCTTAGAGCATTCCAAATTTATTTGAATGTGGCATTTTTTTTTTTTGGAACATCTACCAAGAAACTGCTTTGTGCTATTCAGAACATATTTTGGAAATACTAGCTTAAATAAATGTTACCATTCCACTTATTTTTATAGATAATGTTATTTTTCTTAGTATTTACTACTACATTTACGCAAAATAGGTGCTATTCCCTATTTTTTCTCATGTTGAACTTTTTCACAGAATGAGCACATCAGGTTTGGCTACCTATACCTTTTAACTGAAATGTTCCCAGTAAAATGATGAATCTTATTAAGAATAATCAAACCTAACAAAATAGCACAAAAAGGAAAAAATTACCAAAAGAGACATAGCTTAGGCAAGGTAAGTCACTTCATTTTGGAAAGGATTATGTTTTCAAAGAATGAAAGTAATACTACTATGAATAACTATAACAAAAATATAAATATAATTAAGCTTTAATTTACAGCTGACTTTCACATACATCTTACTATTTACACACACACACACACACACACACACACACACATACACACACATGACGAATTAATGTTCACCCAAGGAGATGACTTTTCCAAAGTGAAAGTTTGTGACCACAGAATTGAAGCCCCGGGTTTAATCGTCTAGTCTAACTGGCCCTCACTATGTCACAATGTTAAACGTATGTTTCTCATTCCATTACAAAAAGAAGAAAGTGTGGCAGGGACAGCAAATACCATGTTTTCTGCAAATTGTTTCCTCTTACTAGTTAGAAAACTCTTTTTCCAGCCCCAGTTGCAGGGAGGTTAGGAGCAAAATGACTGAGTTCTGGACAATAAATGTTTTCTGCAAACTGTTATAAGTTAGGTAAAACTCAGACTGGTTCTCAAAATATTCTGTACAATTCTTTAACCCTTTCTTTCTTATCTATCTTTACATCACAGAACCTATATTTAAGATGTAAACGTCAGTAGATGAAAGAGACCTAAATCTTTGACTCACTGCTTGAAGGAGAGTCCAAAGGAAATGGTCCAGCACTAATCTGATGGTTTTAGTGGAAAAATAAACTTTCATTATGCTAAGTCCCTAAAATTTGAAAGTTGTGTTAGAGCAATTAGAGTTAATCTTTCTGAAAAATACTAGGACCTATCTGTTCTGAATTGACTTGATTTAAACCTTGCTTTTGTTTTGCTTCCCCTTCCAATTTATGCATTTTGTTATATTGAAGATTAAATACCTAATTTAAAACTCTTTATGAAAAGCCACTTGAGATTGAGAATTTAATTTCCAACTTTAAAGAAATTATCAATGAACTATTTGAATTGTTGAGTATCTTTCTATAAAGAAATATAAAACAAAGATAAAAATAGAATAAATTTTAAATGCAGTGAATTTTCAATTCAATTAAAAAATTCAATTGATAAAAATAAGGACAATGATTTGAACCCCTCAGATATTTAGAACCGAAAATTATGTTAGAATGCTCTTTTTAAGAGTACAAAAAAACCCAAAATTTTAAAATCAAGCAATGACAAATGAATATTGAAAAAGTAAATTCATTTTTGTACATGATAATCTAGGATTCAAGAACATTTTTACTTATACTCCTCAACTTTATTGTTCTTATTATGATTCTTATATATTATTAAAAATTATCTTAATGATTAGAAATCCAATTAATAAATTAGAGTACACATACTATAGTAGCATAAGTTGAGATATAATGTTAAATCCTATTAAAGGACAGTTTGTTTGTTTGTTTGTTTGTTTTGTCGCCCAGGCTGGAGTGCAGTAACGCCATCTCCGCTCACTGCAAGCTTCGCCTCCTCGGTTCACGCCATTCTCCTGCCTCAGCCTCCCGAGTAGCTGGGACTACATGCGCCGCCACCACGCCCGGCTAATTTTTTGTATTTTTAGTATAGACGGGGTTTCACCGTGTTAGCCAGGATGGTCTCGATCTCCTGACGTCGTGATCCGCCTGCTTCAGGCCCCCCAAAGTGCTGGCATTACAAGCGTTAGCCACCACGCCCAGCCTAAAGGACAGTTTTTAAGACTGCTAGCTAGACTTATACAAATTTGATATAAGAAAAATTATTAAAGTTTGAGTAAAAATATGTAATTCTCTCATTTTTATTAACATGGTTGTTTTCATAATAATTTATTCTAGAAAGAAGAGTCTTTTTTTCTGACTTACAGTCTATACTAGTTATTACAATTTTTTGCTGTTAGGAAAATGGGTTTACTGATTAATCTGTAGCTCTCCACCACAGTTTCTCATTCTCCCTTTTTAGCCAATTCCATGGTGAAGTAAGATCTACAGAAAACCTTCAGCCAATATTTGTACTTAATGATGAAAATTTGAATATTTTCTACCTAAGATCAGGGAAAACTGAATATTCTCTGTCTAAATCAGAAATTGGATGTCACCATCCAATTTCAAAATTTATTATATAGTACAGAATTCAAGACTTCGTGATAGTAGCAGAGGAATAAATAGGTAGATCAATGGAACTGAATAGAGAACTCAGAAATGGACCCATACAACTACACCCAAATGACTTTTTTATGATGATGCAAAAGTAATTCAATGAAGGAAAGACAGAATTTTAAACATGTGATGCTGGAGCAATTGCCTTCACAAGCAATAAATAAATAAATACCCTCAACCTAAATCTCACACATTTTATACAAACTCAAAATAGATCAAGGACTTGAATGTAAAATGTAAAACTACTATACTTTTGCAAAAGACATAAAATAAAATCTTTTAAATCAAGGGCTGGCAAAGAGCTCCTAGACTTAGTATCAAAAGTGTAATACATTAAAAATAATTTTTGATATAATGTGCTTCATCAAAATTTAAAAGAACAAAAATATTTGCTCTCTGAAAGAACCTATGAAGATTTAAAAAGAAGTTCACAAACTATCTTACAAAGGACTAATGTCGATAATATATGAAGAACTTTAAAAATTCAACAGTTAAAACAGCAAACCGTCCACTTAGAAACTTAGCAAAAGACATGTTACCAAAGAATATATACAGATGCCATATAAGCCCATGAAAAAATGTCCAACATTATTAGACAATAGGGAAATGCAAAATAAAACCACAATGTGATATAACTACATACCTATCAAAATGTCTAAAATTAAAAATAGTGACAAAACTAAAATGCTGACAAGATGAAATCAGATCACTCATACACTGTTGATGGAAATATAAAATGGTATAGCCATTCTTACAAACAGTTTAATAAATTAAATAACTAAAAATGTAACTATCATACAACCCATAAATTGCATCCCTGAGCGTTTATTGTGAGAAATTAAGACAAATTCACACAAAAACGTATATATGAATGTTTATAGAAGCTCAATTTGTAATAACTCAAAATTGAAAATGACTTAGTTGTCCTTCAATAGCTGAACGGTTAAACAAATTATGATGCATCCATATCATCAAATGATACTCAAAGGTATAAAGGAATAAACTTTTGATATACATAAAAATGTAACGAAATTGCTACAAAGTTATGCTGAAATGTAAAGAAGCCAATCCCAAAAAGTTATGGTTACATGTTGCGTGATTCCTATTATATCACTTTTTTTTTTTTTTTTTTTGAGACACAGCCTCCCTCTGTCGCCAGGCTGGAGTGCAGTGGAGCTATCTTGGCTCACTGCAACCTCCGCCTCCTGGGTGCAAGAGATTCTCCTGCCACAGCCTCCCAAGCAGCTGGGATTACAGGCACCCGCCAACACGTCCAGCTAATGTTCGTATTTTTAGTAGAGACAGGGTTTCATCGTGTTAGCCAAGATGGTCTCAATCTCTTGACCTCATGATCCGCCCACCTCAGCCTCCCAAAGTGCTGGGAGTACAGGCATGAGCCACCATGCCCCGCCCATAACATTCTTGAAAAAACAAAATTATAGAAATTGAGAACAGATTAATGGTTGTCAGGGTTTATGGAGGAAGTGAAAGTGAGAGAGAAGTAAGTGTGGCTACAAAGAACATTATGAATGGAAATGCGATGGAAATATTCTGTACATTGAATGTAACAATATCAATATCCTGGTTGTCATCATTGGAGGAAACCCAGTCGATTATACCCCGCATCTCTCTGTATTATTTCTTATACCTACATGTGAATCTACAATCATTTTAAAGTAAAATATGTGATTCAAAAGAAAAAAAAAGGTAATGAGTTGAAATTGCATGCTTTGGCCAATTAACACTAAATTATAAGTCCTATTTGATAAAATACGATTCAATTAGTAAATAAAGCACAGGTAAACTTTAGCAGACTTTTGGCAAAATGTGAAATTTGAACTTTACACATTTCGTTTGACCAGAGAAATCTTTTGAAAAAGAAGACTGCATTAGTTTACTATGGCTGCCATAACAAAATACCACAAACTGGATGGCTGAAACAATAGAAATTAATTTTTCGTAGTTCTGCAGGTTAGAAGTCCAAGAACAAGACGTCAGAATTTTTTATTTCTACCGAGGCCTCTCACCTTGGTTTGCAGATGGTGTACTCACGTGGCCCTCTCTTCATCTCTGTGTTGTCTGCCCTAATCTCTTCTTATAAAAACACCAGTCATATTAGATTAGGGCACACCTATATGACCTAATTTTACCTTAATTACCTGTTCAACAGCCCTGTATCCAAATACAGACATATTCTGAATTATTACGGGTTAGTGCTACAACATATGAATTTTGAGGGGGACATAATTCAGCTCATAACAGAGACCAACGTGTAGAAATTAAGGAATTCCAAATAAAAATGTAGGTATCTAGGTTATTTTTACAGCCTGCAATTAGTTCTAGCAACAATTGGTAGTACCTGAGAAATAAATCCCTGCTTCAAAAGCACATGCACACATGCACTCAAACATCTGTAAAATTCATGCCACACACACACACACACACACACACACACACACTGTTGTCTTCACACCTTTATTAAATGCCTGGCTTTTGTGTCATTGAGCTTGTGATGTCAGGAATAAGGAATCACATAGTTTTCTGATGGAGTAGGGAGGGAAAAGTCAAGAGAAAGACTGAAAGGAGATGCGTGAGAGCTCCATAAACAAACAGCCTTCTTTATAATTTTGTGAGCAATACTCTTCAATTGTTAGGAAGCAGAAACTAGCCGGTTTGCATTTGCAGAGAGCAGACAACTTCTCCCTCAAAAAGATTTTAAAAACGTTGTATCAAAAATGAATTAGTCTGTTATTTCAATCTTTCTTTTTTCTTCTTTGTTTGATCAGGAGTTGACTTCTTTTTACCAGGCTCTGTCCTTTCAATTTAGTAAGTCTACTTATGGCATATAGTGCACTGAACTGGTTTATTGAGAGCATTTCTATTATCATAAATAAATGGTCATTCTTAATTCAAACCATTAAACCAGGTTGGCAACCATGTCATTGTAGTTTGTGCATAAAAATATTTTGCTAGGTGAGGACAGCCAATTCTTTATTAGCATGAAAGCTACAAAAGAAAAAAAAAAGATAAGTGACAGGTATTTCCTTAAACGCAAAGCAAAAGTACAAATTCTACACAGTACAAAATGGAGAAGGGATATGAGATGTGAAGAAGCAAACGATACTTTTATTTTACACTGGAGCATAGAGGGAGCTTGTTGACAAAGGCCCGGGGTTGTATTTGCATCCCTGCAGTATACTGTTTAGTCGTGAAGATTTACTTAGTGGAAAGTCACTAACCAGCTTATTAAAAGTCAAACAACACCTGGAAAAAAATTCATGTATGCCATTGCAATTACATAAGGCCATTTTATTTATAAAATAAAAAAATTTATAAAGCAAATAATGAATCAATATAAAAATAAAAGTTTATATTTGCACCGTGTTTTTATTTCTGTTATACCAGTTGATTTTAGTCTAATAAATTTATGAGGAAAATTTAAACAAAAATGTGTTTCCCAAGAACATTTATATTTGCCTCTACCAAGTGGCCTCTGTGTTTCCCAGTAGGGATGCTGACTCAGCAAAATCAGCATTCATGACTCTAGTTGTCCAATATAGGGAGACAAAATGGCCAATTTAAGTCATTGTGCTTTGTCTTTCTCTCACAGACAGACAGACACACACGCACACACAAACACATGCACACAAAGAAATGATAAGGTTCAATGAAATACTCCATACACTTCCTTCAATTTTACTTTATAATTTTATAATTCTAAGGGTTTTTTTTAATTAAATGATCTTGTCCATATAGGGCACTGGTAAATAAAGTAAAGTCTAGAGAAATCACAAATGCAAGTTGAACTAGAATTTTGTTTAGAGATTTCTAGGGTAATAAGCAGATGAAGTAAATCTTTTCTTGCATCTGTGGCCCCCAAAAGAAATAACTTGTCACTCTAAATTATCTTTGAGACAAAACAAATTTGTCAGCTATAGTTGTCAGAAAACTGTAAAGTGATGTACTTTAAAATAAAAATTTTAACACCTTTTTCCTCCCTAATCTCCAGATATATTGGAAGTCATGAAATTAAAATGCAGTGTTAGGATAATATTTGCCTTTTTGGTAAATATAATTTATAATCTTAAATTCAAGTGTTAAATATTGAGTCTTTCCTTGGCTTTAGGATTAAACAATAGATGGTGCCAAAATATGAGAAAAGCATCTTCCAAGGTACAATTGCATATCTGTTACATACCTGCATACATAGAAAAGAGAAAGATAGGGGTAAGAGAATTAAACAAAAAAGTAGTAGTCACATACACATATCTGTATATATGACATAGATCTGCATATTTGACTACTTTTTCATTTATTTTAATTTAAATACATATTTATGTACATATATGTGAGTATATATGTATCTGTCTGTGTGTATCTATATATTTCTTTTGGAAAATATCAGGTTCAATCAGTCTAACCAGGTTTACTTTTCACAGGACATTTCAGAGTCTTTAAAAACTATACTGCATTAAAAATCTCCAGGAAATGATACATGTAAAGAGCTCCAGAGTGTTGTTTCTCATAGAAAACTTTTTTCATAGAAAAGTTTTTTCGTAGAAACATTTTTTTTTAATTTCCAATTTTTATTTTAAGCAGGGGCACATGTGCAGGATGTGCAGGTTTGTCACATAGATAAAGTTGTGCCAGGGTGGTTTGTTGCACAGATCATCGTGTCACCCAGGTATTAAGCCCAGCATCCATTAGCTACTCTTTCTGATCCTCTCCTTCTTCCCACCACTCACTCTCCAACAGGCTCCAATGTGTGTTGTTCCCTCCCATGTGTCCATGTGTTTTCATCATTTATTTCCCACTTACAAGTGAGAACATGCAATCTTTGGTTTTCTGTTCCTGCATTAGTTTGCTAAGGATAATGGCCTCTGCCTCCATCCATGTTCCTGCAAACTCCTCTCTAACTCATTCTATGAGGCCAGCATCATCTTGATACCAAAACCTGACAGAGATGCCATAAAAACAGAAAACTTTAAAGCCAATGTCCTTGATGAACATAGATACAAAAATCCTCAACAAAATACTGGCAAACTGAATCCAGCAGCACACCAAAAACCTTATGCACCACGATGAAATAGTCTTCATCCCCAAGATGCAAGGCTGATTCAACATACGCAAATCAATCATTGTGATTCATCACATAAACAGAACTAAAGACACAAACCGCATTATAATATCAATAGACACAGAAACTTTTAAGATGTCAATCTTCCAGAGTCAGTGACTGTCTCTATTACTTGGGATTTGTAGTTAATTTGTTTCTATTCTTACTAATTTAGAAAACACAATTTCAAGTTCTTACAAAACAAAACACCTGATGTTTTTCAATAATTTTGTTTGTACTATGATGACATGCAAGAAACAAAAAATAACAATTTTCAAAAACCCATTTAAATGCTTTCATTTGCTAGAGTTTACTTCTCTGGAAATTTCATCCTTCAAGACAAATGAGAACCAGAGAATAAAGAATAAAGTTCTCCAAGTAGTCAAATAAAATAACTACAAGCGACGTTTACAAAAAAAGTAATGGTTATACATAATTCTTAGGTGGGCCATTTAGACAAGTAAAAGTAACATCATATTTTAATCTCTTAACTCACAGACACGTAGAAATTGTCAGTTTTCTGGAAATGGAGGAATAAGAGAACTGTCTCAAGAAGATAGGTAGGTCCACTGACAACATTGTGAGGTGCCCTAAAGATAAAAAGAAGTAATACAAAGCTGTCCAAGACAACATAAAAAATCAAAGTATAATATCTTGGACTAGTTAGGAGATAAATTACCCTCAGTGTTATCAAAGAACAATAATCAATATTGTAGATATGTTTATGATTAAAACTACATTGTCAAGTAAAAGTTGAAATTCATTTAAAACATTTTATAAACACAGGACAAGTTAGACAAGCATGGACTCTACATGGAAACCCAGGTCTAATTCACCTTAAACTCCTTCTAGATTTGACCATTAGACATTAATGACCTCTTAAAGCATCAACCTCCTCATCTGTAAAATATCCGTAATAAAATATCACCAACATTGGAGTCCTGGAGAAGATTAATCATTCCTTGGTTCCTAGTGTGTGCTAATAGAAACTATTATGCCTTCTATTTCTGTTACAACTATTACCAGGGAAAAGTACACGGAAGTTTCATTAACAGATTTATAACATATTGTTAATAAGAACAAAATTCCCAAACTTTCTTTGTTGAAAAACAACTCATTCTCTAATTTACACTGTGTGAATCACACGTGAACTCAAAATGTTTTTTTCTATTTTCTCACTCAACAACCAATAACACGCATAGGGGACTTTTGTGACCAAATATGTGTTTTGTTTTGTTTTTTCTCCCACACACCAAGCAAACAATCAATTCTGCAGTGGATAGAAGCTGAGTCTCCTCCAATTCAATTCTGGCACTATCTACCTAAAGATAGCATCAGATCTCACCAGTTGAAGGCTCAGTCCCCACGACCACCTCCTGCTCCACTTCAGGTATAAGTCATAAGTCTGGGCATCAAGAATATCTGACCAACCAGCTTCAAGTTGGGGTTGCCACAATACCCTCTTTGAGTTTAAGTTGTTCAGCGACTCTCAGAACTCAGGGAAACATGTGCTTACATTTACCAGTTAATTATAAAGGATATTACAAAGAATACAGATAAAGAGATACACAGGATGAGGTACAGGGGAAGGGGTTCAAAGCTTCCATGCACCCCGGTCTCAGGAATCTCCCCATGTTCAGCTATGTGGAAGCTCTCTGAATCCTGGTTTGGGGGTTTTTAGGGAGGCCTCATTACGTAGGCATGATTGATTAACCTATTGGCCATCGGTGATTAACTTAAACTTCAGCTCCTCTCCCCTCAGTCTCAATCCTTCCATCATACCTTGGTCTTCCCCATCCTGAAGTTGCCTAGGAGCTGCCAACCATCAGTCAATTATTGGCATGCAAAAGGACATCACTCTGGAGATTCCAAGGATTCTAAGAGTTATATGCCAGGAAATGGGGATGAAGACTAAATATATATTTCACAATATCACACTGGGTAAACTGCTTTTATTCAATATCACACTGCGTAAACTGCTCTTATTCTTTTGGTGAAGTGGTTTTTGTTATAAATTTCCCTTCTGAAAAATTTTATCCTCCCTGCCTTTAATCACTACAAAGGAAGATAGGACTTTATTTAAAAAAATACTGAATATTTTAGTATCTTTAACATCTTTTTGTTTGTTTGTTTAAACGTAAGCCAACCTGGCCACCTTGTTACTCAAGATGGAACACAATAAGGCTGTTGGGAGTTTATGTTGTGCCCTCCAGACTCTCCTTGGAATTGGCTCTCTTTTCCTCCTGCCGCAGTTGGGATAAATGCAAAGCCTTTTATTCTGTGATTTATAAAGACTTTAGAAGACTCTTGAGCAATTATCTTTTTCTGAATTGGGATAAAAGTCATTCTCTCAAGTGTCATCTCTCAGAGCATTTCGTTTTTTTTACTTTGTGTAACACTTCCAAAATTGATGTCATAAAAGAGACAACATATTGCTTCAGGATTCCTCAAATCTTAAAAGAAATATTAAACTTAGATTTTCAATCTGATAGTTATCTCGACAAAAAAAAAATGAGTATATTTTGGATCGAGTTTGACGACCTCCATTTAATGAAATGCCAGCATAGGATATCAATGCCTGGTTTGAAGCTTAAATTATTTCCCAAAAGAGATAACATTTAGCATTTAATGTGCTAGTAATTGCCAGGATGTCCGGTGTCTTAAATTGACATAATATAATGCTAAAATTACAATAGTCTTACACTTGTATAGTTAGATTGAATTCTTTTGGCAGATTTAAAGGCAGAACTTCTCTAATACAGTGATAACTAAAGGAAATTTTTTTCTAGACAAATTGACAGATTTGTCATTTTAGTTTTTAAATATCTTGATATATTGATTTGACAGAAGAAAAACAATAGACTGGCAGAGTAACAACTACTTTAAATAACAGAATACTTTTTAAAATTGTAAATGATGTATTTTGGGCAAGTAAAGGGTAAGTTATGTCATGGAGTCTCATAAAAATGTGAATTTCTCAGTTATAGTCAAGGCAAGTGGTGGCAAAATTTGAACCTAATGTTAATAGAAATGTTGAATTCAACAGTATTTTGACAGTTATTACCATAATAAATCATAGAGGTATTATTGCAATCTTCCCTTACAGAAAATAACCTAAAATAGTTCATTAGTAGTAAGTATATTTTTCTGTTACTAATAAGTTGAGATCCCCAGATGCCTCCAGCTATAAATAGGTATCCATTTTACTTCAGAAAGTGCTCTGTTCTACTTTATTTAAGGTGATTAGTCTCAACACCAAATAATAGTATTTTTAATGAAAGTTTAATCATCTTATTCTCATTTATCCATGATCCAAAACAGTTTAACACCCAGTTGGCCATTATTAAAAACAACAACAACAAAAACCACTAACAACACTTTGTCTTAAATTTAACTCTGAAAGTACCTTTTGGTATTATGAAATATGCTTGTATTTGAAATTCAATTTCTATTTTGAGCAAAGTGTGCTTGTTACTATAAATTTTAAAAGATCAGCAGCTTTTAGAACAACTTTATATTATTTTAATAAAATCTATAGTAAAACATTTTTGAGACAACTTTTTTGAAAATTAAAATAAAATCCTGTCTATTTTCATTGTAAATGTAAGATAGCTTTTATTTTTTCAGTTATGTTCTCTAAGGGTTAGACTTTCTGTCATTAAAATCTCCAAATAAATAACAAGCAGCAGTTAATGAGCTTTTCCTAACCTATTTTAACCTTTCATATTCCTACCATCTGCTTTTTATTAATAATATATAATTTATAACTTATTTAGTTATTATATTAATTTACCTGCATTTTAATGAATAAAAATCTTAAAGGCAATCTCTTGCTTTAGACTAGAAAACATCAGTATATCTCAATGTATCATCCTTGGAAATTTTAGATATATACATTAGGTTTTTTTTGTTTTTGTTTTTTTTGGCAAAAAGACAAGTATGTCTTCTCTCTGATGTTAGTATTGCCTTTCACTTTATAGGAACATAAAATTTTAGTCATTAGAACATTTAGAGATAAGTATATTAATCAAAAAGCTAGATAAGATGATGGTATGAGAGTCCTGTCCTCTGCCCTAATGAAGTAAACTTCCAGTTATAGCGAGTGCTGGGCAAAGCAGGAGTGTGATTATCATCCCAAAACGGGCAGTCTATAGGGTCTTTCTAGCTTCCCATTACCCTATGGAGTTGGTTGAGGCATTTGTTGTGACTGCACTGTGGCCAATTCCTCCTCCTCCCAATGTTGCTTCCTTTCCTTTCTTTACTGTTATAAATCCTGAGAGTACTTTCTAATGAGTTTTCTGTATACACATTTCTATTTTTTGTTGTTGTTTTTGAGATGGAGTCTTGCTCTGTCGCCTAGGCTGGACTGCAGTAGCTTGATCTCAGCTCATTGCAACTTCCGCCTCCCAGGTTCAAGAGATTCTCCTGCTTCAGCCACCCAAGCAGCTGGGATTACAGGCACCCGCCACCATGCCCAGCTAATTTTCGTATTTTTAGTAGATACTAGGTTTCACCATGTTGGGCAGGCTGGTCTCAAACTCCTGAGCTCAAGAGATCTACCTGCCTCGGCCTCCCAAAGTGCTGGGATTACAGGTGTGAGCCACTGCCCTGGGCCCAGATTTCTATATCTGAGTTTACTTTCTGAATAAATCAACCTCTCTGAGTTTGTACCAGGAGGAGCCAATAAAAGTAGATGCTAAGATGGGATTTTGAAGCTGAGCTGGATCACCTGTTGGCTAGCTGACAATAAAGAACTTTCTGTAAGCAGTAGGTAGACTATGAATAAACCCTGGCCCAATGTAACAGTATAACTTAAAAGTTCATCTGGGTTTAACTTAGTGGTGTACCAATAGAAAAAACAAATGCAACTAGCAGGTGAAAGGTAGCAAGCTTTTAAGAAATATGAGAAAAATAGTAACTATAAAAGCAATGAAATTGTCTGGCTGTAGGGGCAAGCAATACTGTGGAGAAATGTAATGAAAGACTAGAGGTGGTAAGTTATCAATTAAAAGCTACATGTGAACAAATAGTGCTTCTTTACAGCATATAAAAAGCCTCTCAGCAGCAGATGGGCAAAGAAAGCTGAATATCATATCCAGAAGGCAGCACACCAACATAGCACATGTATACATATATAACAAACCTGCACGTTGTGCACATGTACCCTAAAACTTAAATATAATAATAAAAAAAAAGTAACAACTCAGGAGAAAGATAAATTCTCAACCTAGGTAGGACTGCTATGCTGACATCAGGGCCCTGTTTAGGAAAGGATTGGACAGTTACCTATGAGTTGGGTTGATGAACTTGAGAACCTTGAGTCCTCAGATTAATCTAACTTGAGCCTGAAAAAGTGGCTATTCTTCCTTGTTAAGGGCTAGTGCCCTTCCTTTGCTTGCAGGTGATGCAGACACCTCTTGCCTTCCAGTGAGCATGAACTCCGCATAGATTTGCCCCTGCCTTCCCTCCTGACCATCAGACCAATATTTAAGAACTATAATTTGAAGGAGCTGTAAGAACTAGAAACATATATAATGTGAGTGGGTATTGAACATGCTGAATCAAAGGAGGATGACACATAACACTGATTAAGAAAGACTTTATTGAGATGAGAGCATTCTCTTAAAACAAAAGATTTAATACTTTGGCAAAAATTCCAGATGTTTCTAAAATGCTACTAAGATAATTCTAGAAACTGGAAAAGTATTGGCTCACATCAAAAAGGAAGTGCAATACCTGACCTGGCAGTTAGTAGATAATGGAGCAAAAGAGGGTGCGGAGATGTTCATTTTGTTCTCAAAAGGGTTCAGAAGACATGTTTACCAAAGCAGTAAGAAATGCACAGCTGAGAGGTGCTTCAATACCAATTTCAGTGATGTCTGCTTTCTTGTATGCCAGGACTAACAGTAGCAGGTGCTGTTATATCAATATGCTCATTGAATTCAGTAATGAAAGAGAGGACTCTGGAATAATAGAGGCCAGGTCGTGGTGCATAATCATCAAAAATCCAGTAGATGTAATTATTGTAATGAGAGACACGGTCACAGTGGTAGCCAGGGGAGCTTGACATATACAGTTATAAAGCTAGTTAATAGAAGTTAACAGCCCTGTGGTTAAGAGCAACCAACAAACAAACCAAGGAGTCTGAGGGCAGTCTCTTGCCTGTTTTCCATACCCTGAGTCCATTGACTGCAGAAAGCTAGAACAGAGCTGCCTACACTAAGGCCATTCCCTTCTCAAGCAAATCCCACACCCATTGAAGCATAAAGACTTGGTTCATACACACCAGTCCAGAACATCTCTGCAAAGCCATCCCACTTTCAAATCTTCTCATGTTTACGTGTGCATGTATTGCTCACTGCTCAACCTCTTACGCCCTTTTTCCCAAAGGTGTTGATGTTGAGAGCAATTCTTAATAATCACTTGAATGCGAATCCACAAATTAGGGTTCTGTTTCCAGAAATACTCTTGCAATAATATTTAAGAAAACAACTTTTTTTCAGCTAAAAATTATAATGAGAAACCATATACATATATATATATATATATATATATATATATGTAAAATGAGGAGTTGTCTTAGAAAAGGACAACGCATGCATGCCCTAAACTCCTCTTTGGATGATTCTTGATTGTCACCTAGGTATTTTGCCTATGTTTGTCACCAATTTATATTCCATGGCAACAGCTAACTTCAGACTTTGTGTTGAACTAAAGACCTTAGCAGATTTTACTCTCTTTTTCCATGTTAGTGACAACTCTTGGCCCGAGCAAGAAGTGATCAGAGGGACAGGTGTCTTTTAACAGTAAACTAGTTTTTCAGAAATTAGCATGAACTACAAAGAAACGTGCAATCCTCAGGGTCAGTATCTGCACCTCCCCAGTAATAGCCTCTGATTTCATCAAGTCCAGGTGCCATGTATTCCACCCTGCAGCTGTGACAAAATTAAGGGCTACCTGGCAAGACACTTACAGTCTCCTGAGCATATTTCTTCTTCTGTGGACTAAGCAGTTTGAATTTTTTTTAATTAATTGAAGTTATATATTTAGTAATGTTAACTTCACTACCATGAACATACAGAGAGCTATTCTCTGTCTCTGTCTCTCTCATTTTCTTTCCCCTAGACACTATACCATTTCAAAATTGCATCTGTTAACAATGTATAGGGCTTACAATACAACAGTCTTACTTTAAGTAAGTATTTTTTTTACATGTATGGTTTCACTTTAAAATTTTCCAATGAAAGAAAAATAGATAAAGAGATGGACTGAATTATTTAAAATTGTATGAAAAATGGTCTCTATGTATTCAACTTTCGTACTGTAAATATGAAGACTTCTAAAGAAACTCCCATTATTTAGTCATAATAGCATTAAAAACTAGTAAATGGTATTAACAATTACATATATTTCCTTGGGTTCTAAATTTTACTTCCTGAAAATTTTGTTACCATTCCATTGTCTCTCATAGCATTTTTTCGGCAGTTGAAGAATAATACATTTTTAGGAATTGATTATTTTTAATTAGGCCCTCTACATAAATTTTAAAATGTCTCTGGTAAAAGAACCATCAAGGGAGTATTTTGTTTTAGGTATAAATGAACTTTCTCGTACATTTTAAGAGAAAACTATCTTTTTGATTTATTGAAACTCAATTCTGTTCCCTGTCACATTTCCTCATAAAGATTGAAAGAAAAAGGTATATATGTTATACTCTATGAACATATTGTACAGGTTCCCTTTGCCATTCTAAGTCTGATGTGCATTATAATTTCTTACCTTTCTCAACTCACTTTTACTGCTTCCTATAAATTTTTTTTAAAAAAACTAACATAATTAAACCAAATTTCTCTTGATGAACCAAATTCATTCTTGATGGAATGAATGTGACATGCGACTTTCTATTCACAGTATAGGATGTGGTATTTGGAGCTCCAAATCAGGCTGAATTCCTTGTTGTGTCACTTTGTACACATCATTTATACTCTCATCTTTAAAAACATGCATTTCATGTTTTTTATTTGTTAATTACTGATGTGAATACCTAAGGAAGTAACATATGAAGAATATCTAGCAAAGGGGCTTGCACATGATGGAATCTCATAAATGGTATAAATAAAGTCCCCAAGTTTTACCCTAAAAGAAAAGACTTCTCTTTTATAGAATTGTAGAATTACAAAATAAGGCATTTCAGAGACCAAGAAGCTGCTGATGCATTTCTGTGACAGAATGTAAAATTTATCATTGAGTGTTTCCCCCCTTGTTATCTTTCATGGGATTTGTTTTGCACTTTACTTTAATATTGTACTGTAGATTAATCATTTTTAATGTTTATATACTTTCTGCCCAAAGAAATTCTACTCAGACCCTGAAACTAGACTACCCATGTTTCTATTCACTGCTCCATTAATTCTCAGATGTGTATGATGCTGAGTAAGTTACTTAAACACCTTTTGCTTTAGTTTCTTAATTTGAAAATCAGAAAAAAATAAAACCTCCTCCATAGTTTGTGCGAGTTATGTGAATTTGGATGTATAAAGTACTTAGAATATTTGGTATCATTATTACTTTTAATATAACTTTGAAATGATACAAGGTCTAATATAAAATGGAAACTGTACTTCATAGAGATTTGCCAATTAGATAAATAAATAATGCAAGCATTAATTCACAGACATCTATATCAAAATATGAGTGCTATGTCCTATGCAGGATACAAAGGTGAAGAAGATACACAGGACTTCATAACTGGATGAGAGGAGAAATAAATCTATACATTCTTGTAATTTATGCTGCCACATAACAGAGGCTCAAACAAATTATAACAGAAATTGGTCTGTGTATCTCCCCTTTTTCTGGCCACCACAATCAACTTATGACTGACCTTTTCTTGGCTATTTTTTGCTTCTCTGACAGTACTTTCAGAGGCTTCTTTGTTTTGTGACAAACAAAAAGTTCTTTTATGATTCTCAATTAACAAATCTTGGAGTTATCTAATTCCCTTTTATCACAATATTCTAGAATAAATGCCATTTCTTTTCTTAATTATCAATGCAAAATGGTTATTAAACATTGTATTTTTCTCCTTTTAGTTTACATTATTTATTTTTATAATTTCTTTATGCAACTGCATTTAGCCAGTAGGCTGTGGAGTTATCCTCGCCTCCTCTTTTCACTGTAATAACTCTGTGACACTCTTAATTGTGGATTGATTATGAAGTGATCATTCTCTAGAACAGCAGGATTCATGGTACAACAATATCAACTTTAATGCATACAACATAAAGAATGAGATAATAATGCAAAAAAAAGTATATGAGGTTTTTACTGTTTTCGTTTCCAATCTAATATGCCTTCCCCAGTAGGAAGAAAGGGGCAATGTTATAGCCAATCTTAGCTGAGACAGTCTGTGACCATCGCTGACATTCATTTACAATGTGTAACAAAATTTAGTAATGCCTATGTGTTTGCCTTGCTCATATGACTTTTATATATCATACGTGTGATGATAGAAGTTAGAGCTAAGAACAGCTTTTCTAACTGTTCCTTCTGATTGTAATTTTAAAATATAATTTATAATTAATTTCCAAAAGCTAATGCCTCTTAACCAAAATTGTCTCACCAATTATTTCTGGGTGGAAAATATCAGGTATATCCTGTTTATAATGATAGGTCTTGAATTCTTCAGATTCTAACTGTTCTTTTTACTAACTGTTAGTTGAGTAAAAATTTTTCTCAAAATTGAAAGCTAAAGTAAAATATAGCACAACCTGACAAAACTATGCAAGGCCATGCTTTTTATTCTTGTGTTTTAGTGGAGCAGTTTTAAATATTAGAAATGTGGAGTAAAACATTTAAAAATGAAATTACCGAAAAGGAAATGAACCAAGTGTTCAAAATTTATACTGTAATCATTTTAGACTTTAACAAATCTCTCATGATCTATGACTGATCCATGGTCATCATATGGTGTACTTACTGGCTCATCAATAACCCTTTATTGTTATCAGTAGTATGAAATCATAAGAAGTGTTTAACATTATTTGGTTTGGCTCCTATATTTCAGAAAAAAAGAAAAAAACACTTTAGTAACCTGAGGTGACACTGTTAATGCTTTTTTCTCCAAAATAACTGTGTGATCTAGGGGTATCTTACTTTCTTTTGCCCACTATTGAATGCAGATGCAACAAAAGTGCAAAGATTATAGGAGGACCACAACCTGAATCTGGGAAAGAGAGCTGACTTGGTGTTCTGGGTGAAAATATAATCTATCCGCTTATTTTTCTTTGTGCCTTTCAAGAGAATTTTAGGTTCAATAGGCCAGTATGAACTGTTGCTCTCTCAGGATAATGCAGTATTATTCTGTATAGTGTTTATCAGACAACCAGACAGAGAAAAATGTTTCTGATATAGTTATTACAAACACACAGATGGTGCAGACTGAAAGAAAATCAGAAGCAAGGAAAGAGGTTCAAAGTTAGATTTTCAATGGAAATAGTTGCAGCTATCCATAACATTAGAATTCAAATGTCAGTATTATCTGACCTGGTGAGGTCCAGCTACCTAAATTAATGGCTTCTAATTACGTATTTTACTAAAGTTTTCTGGTATACATAGGCCAAGCTATTACAGTTTGCTTTTTACCAATGCTTTAAATTAGTAAATCATATTTATAAGTATTATACTTTTACAGATGAATATTAAAATAATTTCAAAGATACTGGAAAGCCAGAAAGAATAATAATTTTATGGTAATCTTGATCTCTTGGATCTGCAAAACAAGTCGGTCTCCAAAACTACTATAAATCCATTTTCTTTTTACATTTTACCTGGCTTTGTCAATGGGTGATTGTGATAGTTTCTAAAATTATAGTTATGTTTTATAACTTGGCTTCACATCAATCCATTCTCTATCCAGAAAGCTGGATGATCTGTTAAATATGCAACTCTAATTAAGACATGCATCTGCATACATCATGTCAATGGGCTTCCAGCTATAATTTAAATATCACCTTTCTCTGACATCTTATCAAAAGTTGATTTTTTTATTAATATCTATGGTAGAATTCTACTCATTTATAGAATTTATTACAATTTAAAATTATATATCTTATTATATACATGTATAGAAATATACATGTATAGGTGTTTCTTTAAATATGCATTTTTTGCTACCACTAATCCAAACATACACAAAAGAGAAGGTAATTCATAAGAACCAAGTTCCTATCTTTTTCATTTACCAGCACTTTGTAAGGACAAAATAACTCATTCACAGGTATATGCAAAATGGAACTATTTATCTATGAAATTAAGGAATTTTGAGTCAAAAGAAAATGCACCAAACTAGTAAATTCAAGCTTGTGTAACATCTTTCTTTCCCTATCTGAAATATGATTGGCAACATAAACAATAAACACAGAATTTTTAAAGTATTCGTTGATTTTGCTTCTTCTAGTTTTGATCTTTCAAGAAACAGACATGTTTAATTTTTTAAATGGTTAGCCTTCTATATAGAAATATAATGAACTTTGTTAAATTAGTGACATAATGCTTCATGCTAAGGCTTTACTAAGAACTATGGAGAACACTAGCTATAATCATTTTCTTCAAGGAGATTATAATCTAGTTAGGGTGATTGAGTATAACATTTTGTGACATGTTCAATTAATAATAGAAAAGCTTTTACAAAACTATACTGCATACAAATAATAACAAATGAACGGCTAAGCTGCAAAGACACACTTCAGGGAACTATTTTGCACTATTTTAGTACAAATAAGTAATCTATTTTGGATGAGTAATTTTCCTCACTGCATTAAACAGATGTGTTTAAATCAGGCATTTAATTAAAATTGAAAGGAAATGGGTAGTCATATTTTCCTAAACTATAGGCATAATTTGGTATCAAATATTTTTCTCTCAGGTTATAAAAGCTCTTAATTAAGTACAAGTGAATTAAGTGTAAAGCAGCACAGAAGAGTTTAATGCAAATTTTAGAAACATGTTAGTTGTTGTTCCAAGATCACACTGTGCAATAGAGAAATGCTTTTTGCTTTTGTATTGCAGTCATATTTATTTTTAGCCACTTTTTATTCCATAACCTCTACATGTCTCATGAATCTTAGTTTGCTATTTTGAGTTCATTTATTTAAAATGAAAAGAAACAATTTTAGAGCCAGCTGGATGATTCCATTACTGTCATTCTACTGCTACCATTTCTGTGTGCTTTTAGGAATAAAAAATTAAAGCCTTTTATGTAAATTAAAACCTAAAACATAAATTCCCAAGTTTTTTGATCCCACTATCTATAGAAAAGGAAAACCTTGAAGGATTTTTTTTTAAATCAATAAAAAGTACATTCAACGTTCTCTTGTGACTTCTTTATCTGTTCTTTCATAGTACCTATATTTTTTAAATTCTTCTTAAGACTCTCATCAATGCAGTTATAATTCATTAATGTGACTAATATTTATTAGTTAGTAGAATTATGTTGACACCATGAAAATCTTTATGGTTCAATAGACAGAGCTTATGATTGGAGGAAGGAGATTTTGAATCTTGCCTTCAGTAATAATGTCACTACAGGTGAATAGGCGAATTATTTAAACTTTCTGTACCTTGACTGATGTAATCTCATGGGAAAACGGTATCTCCCTTTAAGCATAAAATAGCTAAATGTACAGAAAAGCAATTATAATGAAATGAGTTTATGTTGCTGTTATTTTTTTCATCATCATTATCATTTCAAAAGAACAAGAACAATCTTTAGATCCATATTTGGCAAGGATGAAGGGAAAAATCAAAAGTAATATGAGAAACTAATAAACCTCTATTCCAAACACAGTTGGAATTTTCTATAGTGATGTTTCTATTTCATCATTTTTTCAATAAGAAACTCGCATTAATGCACAGAATGTTCAATTTAGAATCAAATAGCCAAATTCCCATTGAATTTTCTGAGTTATATATAACCCATATAGCTCTTATATTTCCTGGGTAGACAGCTCACAATACCAGAAGACATGACAATTTTGCTAATTCCCAATTTTGTTGTTCACAAGCTAGATTTTCTCTATAAATCTGATTTGAGAAAAATTAATTTCTAAATGTCCTTTTAGCTCTAATTCTGTGAGGTTTCATTACTACTGTAAGATGCATTTTATTTATATAGACATAATTATTATATAATATTATACACAATAATATATTATTGAAATATAATTTTCTTAGTGAAATACTATAACAAATGAATAGTAAGACATAATTTATGTCAATCAAGAAACAATGTACATGGAAATATTGAAGGACACAGAGCATGCTACTTCAGATTGCATTAAAGACAACCAGAAAAGTTTTTAGAATAAAAGAAAAAGGATTGTATTCAACAGATTTTTTTTACTTTATTAAATTATAATTAAAAGAAAAAATATCAGTGAATAAAAAATATTGAAGAAAAATAATATGGGGTTAACACTGGAAATCAGATCCATGAAAGCAAATTTCAAGAGAAAGCTTTATCAAAAATAGAACATAAAAAGTCAAGAGAAGCATTTTCTTGCTACTTAAAAATGTGACCTTTTTGCATAACTCAAAGTTCAAGTTTGTGTTTAGAAAAGGCTTCTGCAGCCCCTGACAACATCTATGTCAATTTATATAGACATATGAGAATATACAAAACTTCATGGATTTAATTAGGGAGAGTTCTAGAAGTAGATAGACTCAGAGTTTATCACTAAAAACAATTTGAAGAAACCTCAAACAATTCCCATGTCTACTAAGGGAGAAAAAAATGAGAGGTATTTATAGGTAACTACCGTCTCTTTTCTGCGCTGCTACAAAGCCTCCAACATGGTCTTTGCCATGTGAATTTTTCTAAAATATAAATTAAATTGTATTACTTCCCTTTTTAAAATCATTCATTAGTTTCCCCCATCCTCAGGGACAAAGGCCACTTTCTGTTCATGACCTACAAGGCTTTGCAAAATATGGCTTTTGTTTATATCTGTAATCTTACCTTATCCCATTCTTTTCTTCATTCAATATATTTCAACCACATAATCCTAAAATGTGCCAACCTAATTCAGTTGATATTATTTAACACCTGCTATTCCCTC